>NW_021319651.1:97810-166167 GCF_001605985.2 Dendrobium catenatum | reverse complement strand
GAATGAGTCAATCGCTCGTTCCTCTGCAGCCCGAGAGGACTGCCGAGGCGTTTCGCTTAGCTTTGGAGGTCGAGTCCGCGCGACATTCCTCAAATACGAGCAAAATACGAGCCGATCCGGTAGCAAATACCGAATATTACCGAGCAAATACGAGAAAATACCGAGTAATACCTAGCATACCCGAGCAAATACCGAGCAATACACGAACATAGTAATCCCGGATTCGTTTCAGGTTTGGGTCGTCAGGCCGCGCGGTAAAGAGTAAGAGCACGTGGCGATATATTTATAGGCTACCTGATGCATCTTCTATGTCAGGTACCTGCGCAATAAAAATTCGTACGGGGGTGGCATTTGATACCCTCGTTCCAAAAAAAAAAATCATCAAATCAAAAATAAAGTACTATTATAAGATAATGACAAATCTCTTTTTTTTTTTTTTTTTTTTTGACATTTAGTTGAATTAAGCAAGGTTGTGATAACCGGACCGGACAACGAACCAGAAAATGAGAGGTTCATGATTCGACCGGTTCGACCAGTCGAACCGGATGACGTAATAAATAATAATATAATTAAAAGAAATAAAATTAACATAATAATATTGACATTTTATTCTTAAAAATTTTATAATTCTAAGAATTTTTAGGCTAAAAATAAATAAAATTCATACATATATATATTATTACATAATTTAAATTAAAATATAAAATAATATTATATTTATGTTTTATTATTTAAATATAAATAATTACTGATTTTTAAATTTAATATAAACATTTTCAATCTTTGATTTTAATTTATATTTAATAAAATTTTAGTTTTATATATAAATATATAAATATATAAATTTAATATAAATATTTGCTTTATGTTATATATTTAAACATAATTTACATATAATAAATTATATATAAAATTTTACTTATAAAACTATTATAATGTCATAAAATATTATTTTTTAAGATTCTTATTTTTCTATCATATAATTTCGCATTTAGAAAAAGTTTTAGAACTTTAAAAATTATAAATAATTATTTTTATTTAAATAATTATAAGTTTATAATTAATAATAAATTTAAGAAGTTTAGAAATGATTATGATGATTTTTTATTTGAATATTCTACAAAAAAAAAAAAAAAATTCCAACAAGTTCTCATTCAAAAAAATCACATGCACACATTGTTGAATGTTGAAACAAAAAACTAGTTGTTTAGTTACATCATTTAGGAGTTTTAGGTTTTGTTGTTTATATACTTTTCTTTGTACCCATGGGTTAAGAGCTCTCATGGTATTATGGCATCGTGTAAGCTAGATTATATATATTTAATTTAATATATAATATAATAAATTTTTTGGAATCATATTAATTAAATAAAATATATGATATTTAAATTAATTTAATAATTAATTAAAAATTTTATATAAAAAATATTTAAATATATTATTAGTTGAACCGGCCGGTTCAACGTTTGGCCGGTTCAACCACCTGCGGTTCAAACCGGTTTTGACCGGTTCGTTGCCTGCCCGGTTCTTAGTGAAGACCGAACCGGCCGTAAAACTGGTTCACGGTTGAACCGGTCGAACCGGCCGGTCCGGTCCAGTTTTCAAAACCATGGAATTAAGGCAAATTCATATGCACATCACATACACAAGACTCGAATCCAAAACCTCTTAGTTGTTAACTAAAGGTCCCAACCAACAAATCAAGAAAAATTGCATAATTTTTTTTATTATAGAATTTATACTATATCATCACTTAATTAGGTGATTCAATAATATGTTTTCTTAGTCAAAAGTTCTTGACATGCTTCACATTTTAATTGGATCGGCTACTTAAAAACTAGAATCAAATGAATTTTCAAGTAAATTAAGGTTTCGTTTGGAACATCTTCTTTATTAATTTTTAAACTAATTTTTTAATACAAAAAATATATTGAAGATGAGAAATTGAGTATACTTTGACATCATAAACAACATCAAGTCTTTTTCATTTATTTAAGATGTTGCTTCATGCAACCACCAATATTCATCACATCGTGCATAAAGGTCTATCATGTGTCCACACTAAATATTTTCAAGTTTAGCTTTTGCAGAGCGACCAACATAAATGTAATAATAATAATAAAAAAAGAAAGAAATTAGCAATTTATATTGGTTGTGTACTAAAAAAATTGCAGTACAAGACAAGCATACACCTATGACCCTAGCTTGCACAGTATGTTTTTTTTTTTTTGGGACATTTAGGCCAATTAAGGCAAACTCACACACACCATGCATACACAAAGACTCGAACCCAGGACCTCTTAGTTAAAGCATAAGCTCTCAACCAACAGGCCAAGGTGAGCTGTGTCTTGCACAGTATGTTATTTGTGCCTAATAAGTAAAAGAGAAAGAGAAAATTATGAACAAAGGACAGAGATATGAATATCTCACCCAATAATTTTAAAGGGAGAAGAAGACACCAAAGTACTTCTAGGCTTCATTTGGAACGATTTTTTACTACTTCTTCAAGTCTTTTTTTAGTTTAAAAAAAAAAAAACTGCTTGGAAAAGTAGTAAGAAAGTTATCCCGAACAAAGTTTAGGTTTCGTTCGGGACAACTTTCTTACTGCTTCTTAAAACAGCTTTCGAGTAGAAAAAAATAATTTTTGTACTAGAAATATACTTTAAGAAGCAGTAAGAAAGCCGTCTCAAATGAAACCTAAGTCATTTGAAAAATAAGCTTTAAGTTCTCTTTAATTAATTTTTCAATGATATCGAGGGTTATAAAATATTGTATATACAAAATTTTACATTTAAATAATCTAAGCTAAGCAAGTGAGCAAGTGGATTGGTGGCAGCATAATTATATTGTTTAACTTTGTTTCCATGCCTTTTCCACAACTTATTCTACATCAACTTTATAAAGCATAAAAAAATTATCCCAAACAAAACTTATTGTAAGCCAAAATCATATATCCTATGAATTATAATTCTGAAAGATTACAAACATACTGTTAAGCATTGTACTCTAATAAATTCTAAAAAAAAATTACGTTAATGATATTCTTACATAAATCATATTAGAATGTGCTTGAATATCTTTAGTGGTTTTTACATACGTAATACTTAAAACTACTTTAATTACCTATCTAGCACCCAAACTACAATATTTACATACGTACCATCTTAATACTATCTTGTTCATCTAAATTACCACTCCATTTTCTATCGTCAAAACTCCTACCCCGACCCTACCTTGGTTACCTACATTATTATATATGAACTCTAATTTGGCGAAGCCCAAATGATCGTCTATTACATTCATAATCTTACTCTCATTCGCCTTCCTTCCATTAGAAGGAAGCAAAACATTGCTCTTGGTCATGTCATTGCCTACATCCTAGATAAAAAAAATATGAGCTTACCTACCCCTAACACTGATCATTTCCCATTCTTTCTATATACTGAAAGTTCCTACCATGTTCTTTTTCATCATTATCAGGAGCACAAGAAAGAATAACCTAATTTTGATGAGGAAGGGGGAGCTCGTCTGGCAGCATCACCTGCGTCGGAGCCCACATCAGCACCAATGCCAGCAACTACACCGGTATACCAATCTTATCTCTACAAGGAGTTGATTTAACATTTTAATCGATTAGAGTCCTGAATGGATAACCATATTCAACAGTAAAAACAACAACATGAGTCTGACATGGCATGGTTCGACGAGCAATTTGATATTATTTATCGCTATTTCCAACAACCACAACCTCCACCACCACTTGGTCAGGGATTTTACTTCTAGGTTGTGTTTGGTTGGAGTATTTCTGTTATTTTGTGTTGTAGTCTTTGTTGTGTTTGTTCTTTTTGTTCTTCTCTCTTTTTAGTGATGTCAAAAGGGGAAGCAGTTAATTAGCTATATTTTATGTTTTTCTCTATAATCTATTTTGCTTAATAAAAAAATGCTTGTGTGTCCAACTTAAAAACAAAAAGAAAAGTGAACATGCAGAAAAAAAAATAATTCTCCTATTCTTTAAAAATTCATCTAGTAAAGGAGATTTTAGGAGAAAACAAAATTAATTTAAAATTTTAACCAATAATATTTTCCAACATATAAAAGGGTGAGATTGTTGTAAATCTGGATCAAGGTCTTATAATTTTGATGTTAACAAATATATTAGTTTGTCTACCATATTTCTCATGTTATTATTATTTGATAGCACTAATATTTCAGGTCAATTGTACACCATGCAAAGTGATTCACTCAATACTTGGCATAATATGTTTATATTTTCTTAAGAGTTTGTATTATTTATTTTATATATTTCTTGAGTCAAAGTCTTGTTTTAGGTGGATGCTAAACCTGGTGACTGTGCACACACTCACATGGTAATGAAAAATTAAGTTTCTTAAAATTTTTGAACTAATTTTACCAAATGATCCTAATCGTACAATACGATCCTAATCGTAACGTACGATCATAATCTTACTGTATGATTAGTTGATTTTAAACTGATTTAAACTGACTGTATGATTAGTTGTTTTAAATTGATTTAAATCAACTATTTTTTAATTAATAAATTTAAACTAATCTTATTATATAATCAGTTTAATACATAAACCTTAACCGCCAAACAATTTAAGTAAGTTTTCAAATTTTCATTTTTTTAACTTATCGGACTGTACTATCCATATTGTACTATATGATATTTGAAAACTTATTTAAATTAATCCCCATGATTAGTCAATTAAATCAAGGTTTAATAAATATGATAAATCATACTATATGATATAAATTGTACTAGATGATCGATAGAAATGAAATTCGATCGTCTCTGATATTGTATTGGAAGAAGCCTTAATTTTTCAAATTAATCATAAAGTATGATATCAATCATACTTGATAAAAACTTGACTTTTGAACTAAACATACAATACGATGTAAATCATACTAGATTATTAATAGAGATGATTTCTAATCATCCCGATGATCATCCTATATGAATTGAAAGAAATTAAACAAATCATACCTTACTATCTTTAGATCATACTGTACGATCTGTTCACAGAAATTGAACAGTTCGTCCCACATTTGTTCCATCATTCTAAACAAAACTAATTTTTTGAATTAATCATACTGTACGAATGGTAACTGGAAAATTGAAAAATTAGGGTATTTTGAAGCCTTGTTTAAATACTTTCTTAAGAGACTCTTTGAGAGTCTTTAGCTATTGTATTTTCTGGAGAGAGATCAATAATAAAGATATTGAAGAGCTTTGGGAAGGAGAAATGAGAGGTTGTGTATGAGGGAGAATAAGTGTGAGGGGATTCCACACGGTTGCTCTGGGCAAGCTTCTACCTTATTTCCTCCAAGTGTCTTGTTTGATTTCTTAGGTGGCTTTGGGAAGAAGAACTTTAAGGATGAAGATCGTCAAGATTCTATACATTCACTAGGATGGTGAAAAATGATTCAAGGTTCTCTGCCGCATCGTGTTGGCGAAAAGATTGTAAGAGCTTCTCCGCTAGTTGTGGGGGATAAAGGAGAGACACTATAGATTTTAGTACAATACTCAAAGAGGAGGACTCTAGAGAGTGGATGTAGGTCAAGGTTGGTCGCATCACTATAAAGTTATGCTGTGCTCGTTCTACTTTTCTTTTATGCATTTTTTTGCATTTTAATTTTTTACAAATTTATTTTTCTTTGAAACATTTATGTTGAGAATGTTTTGGTTAGTAGTAGATTGATTCGATTAAATTAACATCATCATTATGATTGTTATTATTTTTATTAGCTTCCGTATTGGGTGATTTAATTTCTGTGAAAATATCAAAAAGATATTTTTTGTAATTTAAAAAAAACCCTAATTCACTCGTCCCCTCTCAATTCAATGAGGTTTAACACCGTCCATTGAACCTTCAAAGAAATACTCTCCCCAACATAGATTTTCTGAAGTTTTCATATTTGAAGTCATCATTCATGATTGAAGATCTCAGAGCTTACATGCATTCAATATCTATCTTGATTGAGACTCATCTTTCCCACTATTACCTTGACTTTTCAGTCAATTATGACAGTTTTATGGACTATGACTACTTAAACTTGTCGTGTCGAATAAGCCTTTATGCTTCTTGTAGTCCTTAATAACGGGTTGATGAAATAGGAGTTCCTCTACTATGACCTTTTTATGGATTTTTGATTAGATGAAGCTATTGACAATTCAACCATATTTAGGCTTGTTAAATTTTACCTCATACACCCATTCAGACTTTAGCTTCAGGCTGCAGAAGTACTTGTGTCATTATAACTCGACTTGCTGGAGTGTATAGAAACAAAAATATTCTGTTTGATCATCAAAGTCTTGGAATGTTAAAGAAGATGATCTATTGAGTTTTTGAATCATCACCTGTATATATACATATTATAAAGAAAATTGCCATATTGCCTTATATGAAGGGATATTTGTATTTCATGACTTTAAATATTTATTTGGGGATCTCATCGTGTAGCACAATGTCAATCCTAATAAATATTTTAAATTCTCACTATCTTGTGGGAGAACTGTAGACACGCTTGAAATATAAAATTAAAAGGTCCATTGTCTTATAAGGGAATTTTTATGGGATACTTAAAATACCTTCTTATACTACAAGAGAGTTTTAAAATGATATATATTAATAAAAATGCATAATATATATATTACATTAAATATAAATTTTTCTTCAGTAATCTTCATGTGTGGTATTAATTTAAGTACCAGCCATTGATTGGCAACATAGGACTCTAACCATTGAGATTGATAAATTGGTAAGCTCCTCTATAGTTCACCTTCTCGATGCTGAAAGGACCTTCCCAATTAGATATAAATTTACCACCATTTTTTTGATATGGGATGATTGTCCTTCTCAACACTAGGACTAACTCCCCTTCTTGAAATGTTCAGTGGTGCACCATCTGATCAAATGATCTGGCCATCCTTTCCTGATAAATCTCCAGATTATGCTAAGCATGAGTCTGATTTCATCTAGTGGGTCGATCTTTTCCATTATCATGCAAGCATTTTACTCATGAGTAAGATCATGCTAAATAACTACTCAAAGTGATGGTATCTTGATCTCTAGTGGTAAGACTGCTTAAATCCTAAACACAAGTGCATAAGGATTGGCTTTGGTTAGCATCTTGCAAGTTATATGGTATACCCACAACGTCTCTATATCTTAGTGTGCCATTATCTTTTATTATTGATAAGAATGTTCTTAAATAGCTCTTCTAGTGTTTTATTGAAGGCCTATTCTAGGCCATTTTCCCTTAGGTTGTAGATAGATAAGTAATGCCAATTGATTTTATCTTGATAAAAAAATTTATAAATTTTAGTATTTTTGAAAGTTATACCATTGTCTAAGATTATGCAGTGTGGTATACCAAATCTATAGACATTATTATGGTTGAATAAGTTGATCACATATTCAGATGTGACCTCTTTAAATGGTTCCACTTCTGCCTACTTAGAAAAATAGTTTGTTGCTTCCCATATGAAGCGGTGTCCAGCTAATGATGATAGATCTATTAGCTCAATTATATTGGTAGCCTAACATTCAAAAAACCATGATGCCACTATAGAGTGAAGTTGATTTGGCAGCTGATGTATAACATCACTATATATTTGAGATTTATGACACCTCTTAGTATGATCAATGTTACCTTTCACTAGTGCTGGCTAGTAATGACCCATTCTTTTAATTTTAATTATTATTTTTGGACCTGACTGGTGTGCACCACAAAGTCCTTGAATAACTTCTATCATTACCCTATGTATTCTTAGGTCCCAAAATATCTCAACCACATTTGGTTAAAAGCTCTTTGATATAGCATGTTATTAATGAATGCGTATCACTATTCTCTTTTCTTTATTTATTCAGCTATTGATTTATTTGTTGGGGGTTTGCTTTCTTTGAAATAGTCAATAAATGGTACTCTAATCATCTGGTTCTTTGACATCTAAGTAATACCATCATGATTCTGAGGTGACACTAGCTTTGCACCTCCTTTTGACAATATAATATTCACTTGACTGACTTTTAAAAATAATTTATTAGGGAGATTGAGGATCAACTAGAGTTTCATCCTATTGACTTGGATTCAGTAACCCCTCTTCATATGATAATTATAAAATTGTTGGCTCTAAGTCCCTATGAGTGTGGACTCCAATCAAATTAGGCTCATTATTCATACTTTCCATTTCCTTGGTCAATTTGACCACGTAATTAGCTAATTTGATAATCTAAATTTGCTTCATAAGCTTAAAGAACTGCCATTGATAAAAGGCCAACTCAAGCTTACTAATTTTATAGACAACCAACACTTAATTTATCACAAGCTAAGAGTAACAAAAAACTTGAAGGTTCTAATTTGTGATTAAAATAATAATATCTAAAGCTATTATTAAGGCCTCATATTCAACCTCGTTATTAGTTTGGGGTTCGGTTAGATCAAACGAATATCTCATTATACCCCTTTTAGCATTATAAACATGAGACCTATGACGGCTCAAACTTTTGCTAGATTTGGAGGCTGGGTAGGTTTAATAAATAATACTTTATGAAAGCACATCTTTCAAACTCGTGATTTTTTATTTTCTTTAACATATATGATCTATTGAGCAATGAATCTATAGGAATGGGAAGCGCAACGAGAAAATATTTCAAGACTTTGTCTTTCACTATCTTTTATGGTATATATATGATATTAAATTATAGAAGCATCACTGCCCAACTAGCTAGATGACCTGTCAATGCTGGTTATATCATCAAAAACTTCAGCAGATTAATCTTTTATACCAATGTAATTTTATGAGACAGCATGTAATGGTAGAGTTTCTACATAACAAAAATCAACACTAGATAGTGATTCTTAGTTAAAAATAATGCATCTTTGCTCCAATCAACTTTGATTGATATAGTAGAGTGTATTTTCTTTGCCTTCTTCATTATGTTGAGCCAATAGAGCTCTGAGGGACTCTTCCAATGTTGTTGTATATATGATAAGAAGCCTCCCCATAATTAGCATTGTGAGAATGGGCAAGCTTAACATATATTTCTTGATACTATCAAATTAAGGCCTCCTTATATTCTTTGTCCCATTTGAAGTGGGCATCTTTCTTCATCAAATTTGAGAACAACTAACACCTATCTGACATGTTTTATATGAATAGTTAAATAATTTTTCAGTAACCCTTACAAAGTGAAGTTGTCAAAGGTTCTTGGGTTGCGACATCTCTATAATTGCCCCAATTATGTTGGGGTTGATTTCAATTCTTGGATAACAAATGACGTAATCCAAAAACTTCCCAGATGAAACAACGAAGACACACTTGAGGGGATTCATTTTCAGATCAAACTTTTTTATCCTCTCGTATATAGTCCTCAAGTCACCTAGGTGATTATTTTAGTCTATGCTCTTGACAATGAGATTGTCCAAGTAGCATTTGACCTTCTATTGAATTAGCTTATCAAAGATGTGCGTCACTTCTCGCTGATAGGTAGTACCATCATTCTTTAGGAACCATTTTAATGATGTGTTTCTCCCATCATTTGGAGCCATTTTAATCTAGTTATATATCATTTATCCATCTATAAAAGAGAATATATTATAGCTAGATGTGTTATTCACTAATATCTCTAATATTGCGAGCACAAAGTCATCTTTTGAATATGCCTTGTTGAGGTCCTTAAAGTCGATACAGACATGAATATAACCTTTCTTCTTCTTGATGCGGATAATACTAGTGATCCAATTGACATATTTTTTCATGAATGAATCCTATATCTATAAGCTTCATCATTTTAGTAATTTTTATTCTTAAATCTCCAATATCATTCTCCATGGAGCTTACTTGACTGGCATTGCATCTTGTTTAATAACTAATCTATGAACTGCTACATCAAGGGATATGCTGTGCATTTTAGCATATAACCAAGTAAATGAACTCTTGTATTCCCAAAGAAGCTCTTTCATATCTTTAGTCCCTCAGTTAACTTCTTTAAACTCATCCATTATGGCAGCCTATCCACTACCTTCAAGCTCTTTTGGTGCAAGTTTAGCTTCTAAGGGTGGATGATCTGAAAGATTAAATTCACATATATCTTCCTTTTTGTTGTCATTAACTTTAATTTCTCTACATGTGATAGCACAATAAATCTTTTTTCGAGGATACTTTTGTACAATGAATCTTAGGCCTCTTTTTGTAAGGGTACCCATCTTTTGTGATTTGAGGGGAATTTTCTCATACCATAACTTTAGAAGAAGATGGGTTTGTTGTTAAGTGATACTTACATAAACCCCTTATTTATGCATCAACTTTCTAATTTTTTTGGAATAATACCTAAGCATCTTTGTAGGAATTACATCTTTATAATCATTGAGCTTGATAAGCCAAATTTTCTTCTTGATGTTCTCCAGATTTGTAAAATAAACTCCTTAGCCTAGTATTTTCACTTAAAGGAGTGCGTAAAACATCTTGAGCTCTTTGATATTATGCACTTTGCGAGGGATAATTTCTTTGAAGTGCTGTGGAGGAAGAGGTGTGACCATGAATATGCTTTCTAGTATTAATAGGATACCTATTATTCATGATAAGCCACATCACACCTTGCTTGCATAGATAGACTCATAATAATAATCAAAATCTAAATACTCCACCTTCTTTTTCCCTTTGACTAAATATTATTAGGTATTCTTAGATTTGGTAGGAATGATGTCATCTTCTTCTATGTCTCTCCCGAGGTGAGGAATAGCTCTATTTAGTTTGGGCATGATAGCTGGTTTAGGGAGAGTCAGCATTTCCTTCTTTCTCCTTGTTTTCTTCTTTTTACCTTCTTGCTTGGGCTGCTTTGCATCTTTTGAATTTGATGCTTTGGCTTCAAGAGAGCTTGATGGATTTAGCATTTTTGGAATCAAGTACTTTCCATCTTCATATATTTTCACTTCATGCACTATAAAGGGTTAGAAATCTCCATAAAAAAATAAACTCTTTTCTATCTCTGAGGTACATTATACACTTGTGTAGGGTTGATAGAATGATGCTATATTCATACAACCAGAGGTGACCCAAAAGCACCTTAAATAAACTGTCAATATTAATTACATGAAATTTGGCCTATGTATAAAGTTCTCCAAATATAAGAGGGAGTATGAATGATCCCATAACCTTTATCCCTTCTAATTAAAATCATGCACCATAAGCTTATCTTTCCCAAGAGGCTACACATCAAGGCACAATGATCTTAGTGCTTTTAGGCTTATGAGATTTATCAAAGACTCAAAGTTAATCAGGATTCAATTGATTATGATGTCATCACTCTCTGTAGTAATATATAGAGGGTGATTCTAATCTGTTGTTCTAAGAATCAGATCCTCTTCGATAAAAGTAATGTCAGGTTCATTCTGAGCTTATATGACCTTGATCATGCAACATTCAACAAAGTAAATTTCATATCTTCCAAAATTTTTGGAGACTAAATCAAAGTTTCCTGAAGATCTTCATGTATTAGAAGTATGTCATATATGCTGAGTTACACTAGAATTTTCCTCAAATGGGATAATATATATTCCTTTGTTTAAAGTGTCCTTTTTATTAGGGACTTTGAGAATAATGTCTTCATTGATAACTATCTCTTTTCCCATATCTTTCTTAGAGACTACCTTCTTTGGCAGAGACAATAGTATCTTGCCACTTCTCAACTGCACTTGGGCCACTTAATTCGAATCCAACTCATTTAATGAATCATTTTCCTCGAACTCAACCATTGTCGCTTTAGGAGATTCATTTGTAGGCTTAGAATCACCATCCATATTTACATGCTCCATATACGATGATTTTTAAGGATATAATTCACCTTCATTCAAAAAATATACATCTTCATTCAAAATATAGTTTATTGGTGACACCATCATACAGGACTTAGAAGTCACTCTTTCAACATATTTTTTGTCAACATATCTGACATCACAGAGATGACCCAAGATGTCTCCATAGGAAGCAAGTCTTTATCTTCTTCATCTACTTCATATATTTTAAGCTCCAACATAAATTTAATTAGCGTAATAGGTCATCTTATGGTCTGGTAGTAATAATCCAAACTATCAATAACCTTTTGGATTTCTCTTTTCTTCTCCTTCAGCTTCTTCAATTTGGTCTTTCTCTTGGATGATTTTTCCTTGCTAGGCTTTGACGAGATAGCTTTGCCAGGGTGGTGTTTAAAAGTAGGCACATGTACAATAGGCAACCCCTTTAGATTTAACACCAACTCAATAGGAGACTTCTACCTAATATCAAAAATTCCTTCAAGCTGCCTCAGCATTTGTACAATTATCTTGGTGACCGTAGTCTCCCATGTTCCTCTTGAGCTAGTTCCTTTATTTCTTTATCTTAAGTCAGGGGTAAGAAAGATGATGTAACCACTTGGATTGATTCATTTCTAGGATGAACCAATATAATATTCAATAATGCAAATTCTCCCTTTATGTATTAATTTTCTTTCTACCTAATCCTTGAAAACTTAGTAATCTTCAATAGGATGGCTACTTATCTAATGATACGGGCAATGATATGGGTCCCTAGTGTCTATGGGTCTCTTGTATTCTAGTAATTCAAGACTCGCTCTGAGTTCTTGTTGAAATAGCTTGACGACACTTTCGATCTTGAATGGGTACTCTTTATTAATCTTTTGTTTGATGGATGAGAGAATCTGATCATTGGTTCTTATTATTTTCCTTATGCATTCACGTTTACCAAGGAAAGTTTGAGGCCAATCATTTTCCATGAGTACCAATTTTGGGTTGAGGGTTAAAATTATAGGCCTGTTTTAGCTTATTTTCACACTACATTAGCTGCTTACCATTATATATATTATAAACTACCCATTTTCCTTTGCCAATATCATACATCATCTATTTTCTCTTATCATCTCAAAAAGAGAGCGTGGAGTGGAACTTTTTTTTTTGGAATCTTGGGCTTTGTCCTTCTTAGATTTGTCAGAGTGGTTTTCAGATTTCGACAAGTTCAACTTTTTAAATTTTACCACTCTATCAAATAGATCTTGGTAGGTGGTGATAAAAGCCCTACACCGAAATGGTTGCATCTTATCATCGATGTTCCCAATCCAAAATGGGATGACATGCTCCTCTTCCAACTATTATTCATAATTGATACTCAAGTTGCTCTAGTATGGTTATATATTTTGTAACTAACTCGTCCCTTCTCTATTTCTCCAAGGTGCGATCAGCTATAATCATTTTCTCAATTGCATTGGCCAACCTCTTCATAAATATAATTTTTAATTTTATAAATATCTTCACAAAATTCTTTGGCAACTCAGTGTACCATTTAAACTCAGTCAAAGTCAAACTACTAACAAACTTTTGGAAGAGTAAAGCATCAATACCTCTAGTATTGCCATAGGTGGCTTTGAACTATGCTTGGTGTTGGTTAAGGTTACTATTGCCACTAAAAGTATTAAACTTTTGAATAAAATATCCCTTTGGGTACAACACATGTTCGTATTCTATCGGGTATGAGTGATCCTAACATATCAAAATTTTTGCTTGATTAGTGGCTATAATAGCCTTGTTCTTTTTGCTGATTATACCCTCTAACTGTACGACCGTCATAGGCTAAGAGGTTCTTTCTTTATTCTATGGAGTTGGCTGATGGACCATGTTGTTAACCTCGTTAACTTCTTCAGGTGTACCCCAACCTCCTAAAACCCGGGGTGCTTGATGAGTTCATGTATTTACGAGACCACTAATTGATGCGTGATGATTGGTCTGCTCGACGGGTTTAGGATTAGCAAAGAATTTTCTTTCCATCATTTTCATCATCATTACCATTTGCGCCATCATCCCAGTTATCTTATCATTTAACTGAGAAATTTCTTTATCATTCACCTTCATTTATCGCTTCCTCTACCTTTGCATATCTAAGAGCATGATAGTGTCAATAATGAAGGGATTCTATTTGTGTTCTTCTCCACTTTCTTCAGAAGAGTAGCCACCTCTACTAGCCATGGATCCAACCCTGTATTGGGATAAGTGTATCTATTTAAGTAGTCAATTATCTCATTATCATCCTCGCCATCATGTTCTACCATATATTCAACTATGACTAGGGGTGTCAATATTTGACCAGACCTGAACCTGGCTCAAAAATTTTGGGTTCGGGTTGTCCCGAACCAGAATCGGGTCTGGTTCGGGTTTAGGATTGACCTGTTTATAAAATCAGGTCGAGTTCTGGTTGACCCGAAAACCCTATAGTAACCTGATTTGACCTGTTTATAAATCAATATCGCTCAATCGAGTCCATCTATCGCATCACATCGTTTGTCATGTCAGAACTCAGATGGCAGATGCCATATGCCAAGTTACGTCCGTCGTTATTTGTCTGGGTCAAGGGCGTCAGTCGCATCGTCCGTAAGCTCTGTCTGCGACTCTGTGTCAACACTGTTGCCTGTCAAATATGGACTTTCTACCTATTTGTCGTTCGCTTCAAGCAGCCTCCACCGTCGAAGCTTCTTTCAGACTGACATCGTAGCCATACTCTATTGTCGCAACCCCTCTCAGCCGTCCGCCACCTCCTCTATTGGCTGTCTGCCGTTGTAGTCATTGCTTCTAGCCTGCCATCCACTTTTCTCCTCAGGCCTAAGCTACTAATGCCAATCAGCCGGGTCGGGTCGAGTTGACTCGAACACGAAGCAGGACGGGTTCAGGTCTAAAAACTAACCCATTTTAAAAAATGGGTCGGGTTTGGGTTGACCCGAATAATGCCGGATCAGTTTCGGGTTCGACCTGAACCCAACCCGTGACCCAAAATTGACACCCCTAACTACGACATCCATCGTATCTTCTTCTTCATCTTCTTCTTCTATCTGAATCTCAGAGCGGCGTCACTACTGAATCTCTAGTTAATTATTTGGGATAAAGATTTATTTAATCTGTGGGCTACGATTGAAGCTAACTTTATCCTTAAATGGTACCAGTGAATGATGGGATCCTTTGGTGGATTCTCGAAGGTATTGATCATCAAGCCGGCTATTATTATAGACCTTTCTTAAGACCCACTTATGAAGGTTTGTATTGGTATGTGCAAATCTTTGGGATGCTATACTAGATATTACACCCATGCTTATTCTTCTTTCCTTTACCCTTTCTTTCTGAGGCTTCGACCTCCATATTTTTTTTTTCTTTCCACCAAGACCTCTCGATAGTGAATCCCTTAACATGCAATTTAGGTGTCACACCACGATGCTTATCATGTGGAGTATTTATTTATTCCCTTCTCAATACCACAATAAGTGGTAACCTTTTTCTCCTTGCCCCTATCATGGGAGACTCCTAAAAATTTATCTTCATCAATCCTCTTTCTTTCACCACTTTCAGCAGTTTATAGACTATAGTAGATGGAGTCTATGGCTCCTTCTTCTAGGGGTTTGGACCTTGATGTTGTCGCTCCCAGAAGGATCATTTTAGCTAACCAGTAGAGCTATTCCTATTCACTCATCCCAGTTTGATGAATTTGCTCCGAGTAGGAACACTCACTTATACCACCCGAGAAGGCAATGTGGAAGGATTGGCAGATATTGGTTTCTGAGCTCTAAGCTTTATGTTCTTCTTCTTCTTCATTCTCTACCTCCTTATAAGCTTTCCTCCATATGAGGAAGCTTTAGCGTCATTCCTTCCAACTACAACATGGTTACTTGGTAAGGTAGTAGAGTTAGTAGTACGAAATAAATTCTTCCCCCAGTTACAATCCTCTTCATAGTTAGAATTCCTGGCAAAGATAGCCTTTTAAAGATAGAAATCCCTTGACGAGGAAAATCCTTAGCAGTGGCTTGCAGCACTAGCAGATGCACGTAACATGAAGAAGCTTTTATCTCTATGCTATATACAAGAATGACATTATCCCTTGTAGTATTTATAGCAAATTATAGTCCACTAAATTGAATGGTGGCTATGGAGTTTTCAGTGTTATTAACAGTATTTACCAGCTGAATGCTGGCACCATGTCTCAACTAGATGGTGAAAGAAGTGTTACGGGGGTCCATCTACACAAATAAAAAGCAACGGTTAGCAATAAAAAATTGATACATCACCCACACTTTCAAAATATAGATACTGCATAGAATAAAATACTATAAGCAAACAATTTAAATACATTTTTTAACTTACTTTGATGGATTTTTAATGAATTGTTCAAATATTCATTTTAGAATATCTAAAAATTTAGCCAATATTAATTTGCTACTACTACAACATACAGACGACTAGCCAAAGATGAAAAAGAAAAAAACCATCCATAATGGAGTCACAAAAAATTCATGGGCTAAAAAAATTTATGCCCCGGCCTCTCTACAATCCCTTTATTTTTTGGGTCATCGAGGAGAGATTTAATGTTCATGGTATGATGCAATTGTATAGAAGACAAATTGGGTTTTGAACAATAAATTACTTAGATATTTCTCCCTTATTTTGTGAGGACTTTAAGATCTAAGTTCAGGTTTTCTTTAGGCACAAGACCCTATAGTTAATTACTCCTTCTAGTAAGAAGAGAGAACTTTTGATTAAGGCTAGTCATCAAACATATACATAGTATCTTGCGTATAATAAAAGCATGATTTAGGTATATGAAATTTAATATTTAAAATTATAAATTCACCACTTTGTACTTAAATCAGATGGTGGGGGATGATGATAAAATCAATTAAGATCCCATGATTTCATCATCCTAGATTATCATGGTCCCTGGTCTGCTTAGTTAGAGGAGTTAGTTGACCCAACATGATAGAAGAATCCTTATCGGCAACCATGAATTGCTTCATCCAAGAGTATCTTATGGAACTAGGATGAATATTTATCAAAATGGATAAATTTGAATCCATCTTAGCTTATAGAGGGATTTGTTCCCTATAGATCATATCATATTAATTCATTACTCAAATATTTATCACCATTAGGGAACATACGAGCTATGAGCAAGATCATTATTTAATGGTGTCATTTGGGGGCAAGATCACCCATTTAGAGGGCCCTGATTATAACAATTTACCTTAGGTGCCATTTGGTGGTGAGACCATTAATTAGAGGACATGTGTCACATCCTTACTGGCAAAAGATGATTTGAGAAGGAATACTAGTGATATTCTTGGCTAGACGACATTTATTTTTTGTGAGAGGCAATGATTTTTAGATTTTTCTATCTCGACAAATAATTGTGGAGGGTGGATGTGTATTTTATCTTTAAGTATTTTGGTGATTGATTTCAATTCTAAATATTAACATCATTCATGAATACCTTAAAGTTAAATTAATATATTTTATGGGAATTTAAGAGGTGTTTTGAGTGTTTGGGTTCCCTCCGGTTGAGATTTTCTTTTAGCACAATCGTCATTAGGGTACTTATGGATAATTTTATTTTATGGGTTGAACCTTATTGACTAAGTCAACTTATTAATAGAGGATCAGGTTTATCATTGGTTTTATAACTTTATTAATGATTTTTTCTTATTATAAACCTTGAAGGCCTAATATAAATATACAAAACAAATATCCCAGTCAATGATACGATCGTATATTTTTTTGATGGTTCGAGCCATGTTGACTCCTATCTATTCACATAAAAGGATCATGCTCAAACTTAAGTTTATTTCTTGACCCACACAGCATCCTCATACATCACGTTTGTGTATATCCATGTGGGTATATTCTTTTACATGCATTTTGTATGATGCATTTGTATAGTAGTTGTTTGTATGTAGTGTAGTGGGTGAACATGACATATTTGTATGTTTACATACACACTCATGTTTGCACTCGCATGTTGACATGTTAACATGTTGACATATGTATTTATTCATTTACATGTATGTATGTATGTATGTTAGCATATGTATTTGTACACTATTTATTTATTCCGTGTGATATTTTTGCATGTAAATGCAACACTGACCATGCTGCTTAAATGAAATTCTCTGCTTATTACAAATGCATGCAGGAGGGTAGTTTAAAGTCTTTTATGCTAATCAGTTGTACATACAAAACATCTTGCATGTAAATACAATGTTGAATGGTATGGTTGAATAAAATCCTATGCTTATTACAAATACATACATAAGGGCACTTTAAAATACCTGACACTAATCAATTGTGTGAGTGCTGATATTTTGATATGCACAACATTTTATTTAGAAGCTTATAGACGCCTTCTATTTTCTTGTTTGAATATTACAAATCTGGTGGCTTGGCATTGTACTTTATTTATTATGCACTGGTAGTGCTGTTTAGCTCATTTTATCTTTTACAAGCTATCATTTTCTTCAGTATTTAGCATGCAGGAGTGTACTTTAGCTTGTAAATAAGATGTGCAGAGCATCAAGAGGCTTCTTACTTATCACTTGTAAGTAAGAAGATATCTGGTGTGACAACCTGTTGTTGCAAATTTGTTTCCTCAAATTATGACCTCAGTTTATGAGTGGCATATAGTTTTTACTACATATTCCTTGCTCTTACTTACAAATAAATCATAGCATTGGTTACTTTTGTTGAATTTCATCATGGGATGTTTGTTATTAGCAGACATTCAAAATTTGTTAGCGGTTGCATGCAGGTGGACCACATTAAACATATATTTTGCTTGTAGGCGGGTTGTTGTGCTGCGTTATGGGTCGCCCGTTGCTCATTGCAGGCAAGTTGTCGTGCTAGACAAGTTTTATTGAATTCGCTTATATGCTATAAATATCACGTTGTATGCATAATAGACCTTTATAATAGCTCATATGTGTTTACATTTACTGCATATCATCTGCCTTTGCTTTCAGGAGATTAGTATATACGCTCGACACTGAATTGTTGTTGCCTGCAAGAGTGTCATTGCATTCATTGTTGGTTACTGGTTATCACCCATAGGCATGTTGTTATGCATATAACTAATCTTTTGCCATTGCCAGTAGGTATTCACATTCATCATGTATTGCATTGCATGTATTTGCAAGAAACTTTATTGTTTGCAGGCAAGTTAATGTATTCATTTTAAAGTTGATCTTGTGCTCGTAGGAGATCTGTGTATTCATTTGCATACTTGCTATGTATTCATAGGAGACTATTGTACTTGTCTGCATGTAAACAAGCATCAACTATAGGGATGATACTACATTCATTGCAAACCCTCCATGCTCTAGTCATAAACATATAATCACATGACCTCCTGTTGCCATCTTTATGTTGAATGTGTTGTTGCATTCATTTCACTCTTCTTGAGTGTTTTTGTAGAATGGTCATTATATAACATATCTAATGTTATGATTAATTTACGATTAGTACATCACTACAGGAAAACCCCTTATTACCGGCGGACGAAATCCGTCGGAAAACATAGATATTCCGACGAAACCATAAGTTTCCGTCGCACTTTTCGGTGGAAATTCATACGCCAGTTTTGGCCGCGTCGATAATTTATTTCCGGCGCGAATTTTGCGTCAAAAATTTCTCCGGCGCATGTTCCGACGAACTACCGGAGAAAAAACGGGTCGTTTTCGACGTTGAAAAATGTCCTAATTCCGGCGCCACATCCGCCGGTAATTAGCGACGCATTATACGCCGGCCATTACCGGCAGATATAATGCCGCAAAGTGCATATAGGAAACCCACGAACTCGCTTGCGACGAAAAGTATACGCCGGTAAGTATCGGCGGACTGTACGCCGGTAATTACGCCGGTAGTTTCCGTCAGAACAAAGGCGCCGGTACACACGATACGATTCGTTGTATCGTCATTTCCGGCGAACTTCCGGCGCAAATTCCGCCGGAAACCTGTAGCATTGACAAAAAAAAATTTCCTTCTCAGCCAACAATCAAATTTCCACACATGCAAACCAATACAAATAACAATTCCACAACAATTCAATTGTAACATTACAACATGTCAACAATTTCACCACAGTTTCACAATAGTTTATAACATTAAAAGAAATAGTTCAGTACTAACAATCAACTAAACACATCACATTAAAAGAAACTGTTCAATAAAACATGTTCATAGAAATAAACAAGTTCATATAAACTAAATTAAACTACTTTGACTCCGTGGACTTATATTCAATTTGGTCATCTAATCAGCTCCTTGCAATTTATTTAAGATTAATTTCCTATCATTTTTACATAAGTTATGTTCCCTACAGTTTAGTTCAAATCAAGTCCTCTATTTGTTGGAAATTTCAACACCATCCCAGAATCTCCCCCAATTAGGAGAAATTTGGGGATCTAGGCCTTCCCACTACGCTACAAAGAGCGTGTATGATCGGTGTCGGGTGACACCGTAGCTATGGTTCTTCAATCCCACAATGATACGAATAGTGTATGGGTCTTCGATGTACCTATTTTAGAAATATAGTTTTACCTCACAAGTATGATGACACATACATGGGTACTTATGGTTATCCCCACCATGCTATGCAAAGTGTGTACAGGGGCCTACTTGACTTGCCTCAAGCACCGCACCAAGCTCCCTTCGACTATGCTACGAAGAGTGTGTATAGGTAGTCCCCTGGTGCTTTACAAGCATCAAAAATGGGGTTTGAGATTTTTTTGAGTTTAGGAACATTTATACCTTAATGAGCGACATTGGTGTCAATGGCATGGAGATCGAGGCACAATGGAGACTAAAATGTATAAATTTTCTTTTTTTTTTTAACTTTTCCATTTTTTTATAATGATAATGCTAATAATAATGATAATAATAAAAACAAAATAATTAAAAAAAAATAATAAAAAAAAGATTTATAAATAAACCTTATGTTGTGGCGGCTGTGGGAGATTGTGAATGAGACGGAGAGGGCAGCTCTGGAGAGAGATCGGGGTCAGACTAATTACATCTATAAAGACGTTTGGTGAGTTTGATCAGATCGTGCGAAGTATATTGAGACGAGAGGCTGGGATGTGCGGTCAGTATCTGTGAAAGAAGCATGACATGAGGGTTTGTTTGGGCTTGTGGTCGGTTAGAGGATCGGACAAGGAGAAAGCAGCTCGGGTTTTTATTTTTATTTATTTATTTTTTTAAGTCTGCACTGTTGCCTCTGGACATGCACCGTTATTTTTTTTTTTTCAAGTGTTAGATTTGTAAGAACCCTATATCATTAAATTTATATTGAGATCGATCAGTCTTATAGCATAAACTACATTGTTATTAACATAAATCCAATAACATTCAAACTTATTTTAATGCAGCAACTCAAAATGCATTTGACCGTCCAATTATAAAAAAAAACAAACTTAGACTAATAATAGAGATGAGGAACAAAACATTTAATTCATTTAATACATTCCATATGTATCCTTATCATAATCCATACACGTAAAGCTACGCAACAACAGCACATTTAATTTTCAAGTTAGCTGTTAGATGGATTTCGCACCTTGCACGGCAAGCTGCTTCATTCTTTTAATGGCCCATAACATGCTTTGCCACAAGCTCGGCCATACCCGATATAACTCTGTCATGTCTTATTCTCTACTCTTTCTCTATCGCTTTCATGAGAGAGAGAGAATATAATTCTATTTAATATAGTGTCTCTCTACTCTCTTTCGCTTTCTTGAGAGAGAGAGAGAGGAGTATGTGATTCTATAGGTTTCATTCGACACTGCTTTCTAAGGTAGCTTTTTAGTGCAGAAGTTTTATAAATGAAAAATTTTTGTACTAAAAAACTGTTTTAAAAAGCGGTAAAAAAAAATGTTCCAAATGAAACTATAGTCTGATATTGAGTAGATGGTGCTATGTAATGTGAGTATTAATATTGCAGCATAGGAGATGCCATTCAAAATTAGCTCGGGTAGGCTAACAAAGTCAGTGTAGTAGATGGTGACATCTAAAATGGAACAGTAGAGTGTCAATTTTAGACGGGATCTGAGATGTTGGTGATAATTGGCCACCTTCTGAAGTACTCTGGTTTACACCCAATGATTCCCTCACTTGGGTGTATGGAATTATTCTTGATGGTGTTGTATTCAGAATAATTGAAAGCCAAGTTTCTACAAAGTTGATAGTCCAAAATCACAAAGAATACTTTGAAAAATGTTGATTTGGGCTACATTGTTGAGAATCGACCACTCATTTAATGCACATTGGATCCAATCTTTTTTTTTTTTTGTGATGTGGAAGCACTGTCCTTAGGCCAGGGAAAACCCTGGTCGACCTATCATGCAACCCACAACAATTTATACGGGCCAACACTTAAGGCTTTCACTGCTTGCCAAGGGATTCAAATCAGGGACCTGAGCTTTACCCAGACGGCTCTTCACCACCCGGACAAGCAGCGGTGGGTAGGATCCAATCTTTTGTTAAGAAAATCAAACCAACAAGCAATTAATATGGAAATATCTCCCTCTAGATTAATGTTTAAGTTAAATGATCGATCATCACATATGTATTTTTTGCAAATTACTTGGACAAAGTTGTTATTTAATGCCATCACATCAACTATTTAAAAATTGACAACTGCATATTGGTGTACTAACTCATGAAAAGAAAGAACCTCAAGATTTAACATTTTTTTTACCTCAAGATTTAACATGGGAAAAGCTGATGCCGGGAAAAAATCACAAAGCAACACCACACCAATTAAATCACTATGAAAATTGAGAGAAATTTGTATAAATCTCTCTCTCTCTCTCTCTCTCTCTCTCTCTCTCTCATTGTCTCACTTCGCCCTTGCACTGTACTCTCTCTAGAACAAACAAAGAAATACAATAAAACCACCAAGTTAGAGACAACCATTCAAGAAAAATGAGAAAGAAAACAACCCAGTTGGAGAGACACAATGCTCCACTCTATGTCTCCAGTCTGCCTCTTAGCGCTACAATGGTCTGGAGCACCACTGTGCTCCACTCTCTATCTGTCTCCAAGCAAACTATACATCACCACAGCACTCGGGTACATAATGTCGCTGTGCCCGGGTACACAACGCCGTAGTGCTGTATAGTTGCAAGAAAAAATGGATGCAAACACTCGAACCCAAGTAGGGGGAGAATCCTCAGCGAGCTCGATTGATGAAAATGAGATATGAGGCAACAATATAACTAGATTGATCGATACTATTAAATTCCATACATAAGTAACATTATCATATAATTGATTCCCAATAAATAACCGTATGTTCCCAACTAAAGGGTGCCCTCAATATAACATCCTAAAAACTATATGTTCAGTTGCTAGTTCAATATATTGCTAGTTCAATATAATCATAGAATGAGACTATAAATGATTCCAAATCATATATATGATTGTGTATCATATGAGATGTCCCATAATAAACCATTTACAAGCAGTCTTGCAAAGTTTCTCTCAAATGTAATATACTTACTTATATATTAAGTTTGAATACAATTTTGAAATAATAATGACGAGAAGGGTTCTGACAATTTTAGTTGATGTATTCATCACAACTTGAGATTGTAAATAAAGGTAAACTCAATTAATTTATAATAAGATCTAAATGCTTAAAATAAACTTGGTTGGGTGTTTACACTGCAGGATTTTGTTGCATCATGGAGTATTTTCGACGGTAGAGAAATATATAATTTAACGTCTTAACATTATATGAAAATCTAGGACACAATCAGATAAGAGAGAGGGTATATCATTCATAAAAGACACCATAGTTTTTATATGGAAACCCCATAAAAGGGGGAAAAATCATAGAGTCTGGCCCAATTTGAATGAATCCACTAGTATTTATAGTCGATTACAAATGAGACCCTTCCTTGGGATAAGCCCTTGGCTTGATGGTATAAATATACATCATGTTAAGTGCATTACATGGTGAGTGTTACAATATAAACATGTTTGTTTATTCGGCACGATCATAGTCGATAGGATAGAGGTTAGAAAGACCGATGTTTAGTGATGGAGGTCGGAAGGACCATAGTTGGTGATTGAGGTCAGAAGGGCAGTAGTCGGCAGGAGACAGAGGTCCGAAAGATCGTAGTTGGCAAGAGATCGGGGTCAGTAAGATCATTTTCAGGTGAAGGAGGTCGGAAGGATCGTAATCAGCAGAACATAGGGGTCCGAAAGACTGTAGTTGGTTGGAGATCGGGGTCAAAAAGACCGTTGTCAGGTGATGGAGGTTGGAAGGACCATAGTAGGCGAAGGAGGTCAGAAGGACCATAGTCGGTAGGAGACAGGGGTTCGAAAAACTGTAGTTGGTCGGAGATCGAGGTCAAAAAGATCGTTATAGTAGGGTGGTATTCTGGTATAACTCAGGGCATTAGATAATGTCTCAACAGAAGTCCGGGCTTCAGTTGGTAGTCCAGCAGAAGTCTAGGTGTCAGGTGGTGATCCGACAGAAGTTCTAGCGTCGGGTGGTGGTCCGACAGATGAGGAGGCCTTAGGTGATGGTCCGGCGGAGCAACGACGTAAGGCAGTGGTCCGGCGGAGGTGAGGGCCTCAAGTGGTGGTTCGGCAGAGCTCAGGGCCTCAAGTGGTGGTCTGGTGGAGAAACAATGTCAGGCGGTTGTCTGGCGGAGGTAAGGGACTCAAGTGGCGGTCCAGCGGAAGTTCAAGCCTCACGGTATTTTTAAATTGATCTTATTGTACGATCTGTGATCGTATTGTACAAACATAAATGGTTAAATTGAATTTTAGGGTTTCTTGAAGCCTATTATATAATTAATGTCTTTGCTTTTTGAGAGAGAGGGAGAAACATAACAAAGGAAGGGAACTATTGAGAGGGAGCTTCTTGAAAAGATTTAGGGCTTATGAGAGGAAGGAGAATGTGAGTTTGTGCGTGAGGGAGGAGTGTGAGGGGATCACACAGTTGCTTCGAGCCTGCTACATGCTTGCTCCTCCTATGGCCCGGGTAAGTCTTGTGGGATCTCTCTAGGGGAAGAGCCTTCAAGGTCAAAGTCCTAAAAGGTTCTCCACCTTCTCTAGGAGCGAGAAAAACAAGAAGGTCTGCTATCATCGCTAGAAGGGTGACATAGCATCCGGCACTCCGCCAGATCGGGGAATGTGAAAGTGAGTTTGTGTAAAGGCTTCTCCACCTTGCTATGGGAGTAGAAGGAGAGTTATTTTTGAGTAGTGCAAATCTCAGAGTGGAGGACTCCAAGGAGTGGACGTAGGTAAAGGTTGACCCAATCACTATAAAAATTTCTAGTGTGCTTTTTCCATTTACCGCATTTTATTTTTCTTCCATTTAACATTACAATAAATGTTTGGTGAAAATTTTATTTTAATATTCCATTGTGCGATTTAAAATTTTATCAATATTATTGCAATTGTTATTTGATCACTAGCTTCCGCTTCGAATTACTTAAGTTATCTTTTGAACTAAACAAAATTTTATAAAAATAGAACTACTGTTTAGGATTTTTTTTAAAAAAAAAATACCAATTCACCCCACTCTTGATGCATCTTTTAGTTTCAAGAATATTACTTATTTTGACCTTTTTAGAACCTACGAAATGGTCTGCAATTTGGCTTAGGAACTTTTAACATTTTCCTCCTCAAGCATTGCACCCCTTATAGTATATGGAATAGAGTGCTTCATGATCATAAGACTCATGCGGTTCAAACGCTCCCACCTTTCAAAAATTTGTCCTTTGTTCAATAATGCTTTCCGCATAAGGGCAGAATGACATTCAGTCTGAATCACACAGTCTAAATCTATACACACAAAAACAATAGCAATGTGCTCTTTGCATTTCTTAAAATTAGAGCCATTAAGTACTAAAATGTTATTTAAATTTACAAATATTGAAGAAACGTTAATTGAAAAATAACAAAAATAATTCACAGTTAATAATAGCAAAATGTGGGCCATTTATAAGATACCTAAAATAACATCATAATTTAGTCTTTGGACAAAATTTATAATTTGTAAATGGTAAATTATAGTTAATAAATATTGATAATAAATTTTGTCAACAATAAGTCATTCTTTGGACCGACTTAATATGTGCATGAATAATTTTAAAATTATCACATATTTATTACTATATCTTTAGAATCTGGCAAAAAAAAATCCTTTGGGCCGATTATTTTTTGGCATAAACTTAAATAAATCTGTGGCATTATTCAATCAATTCAAAAATTTAAAAAATTGATATAATAAAGGTCAACTTGGTGAAATATTATTTCAATTTAAATTAATTTTAAATCAATGAATAATTATATTTGAGAAATGCTTATTTAATAAAAATTAAATAACTAATTTAGCAAATTTTTCCATAAAAAACAAATAGGAATCTCATTTGCTAAATTTAATATAGATACAAGGCTATAATAAGATAATTAATTCTATTATATAAATTAATTATCACATGGTGGAAAGACTTAATCCAAAATTAAAAGCTTTTTAAAAGTTTCTGTATTGGTAAAGAACCAATTTCGAGAAGTCCTCATAATAAGTAAGAACCATGCAAATGTCATATCAATTTAATTTATTCTAACACAAAACTAAATGCTTTTATGAATATAAAATTCCTTAATTCATATTCGGCAAGCATAGAAAAGGGAGAGGTAGTTATCAATAATTAACAGATTAAAAAAAAGCCAAAACTTAATGACTTCGTTAAAGTAACCAAAATTTTCCAATAGATGCGCCCATTGGAAATTAATGCTAAAATAACTGAATTGCTTTGCGGAAGAAAAATTAGTACATAAATGTTTTATGGGAAAGAAGATCACTTGCAGAATTTGTATTAAGATTAAAGTAAATTTTTTATTTTGCTTTATTCATGTTTTACTAAAACATGACCGAGAATGACAAAGAAGAAAAACAAATTGCTTACAAAAGCATGCCATAAAAGAAATGATTAACTACAATTTATTAACATCTAGCATCTTTGAAACTTTTTCCCAAAAAATTTTTTTTTTTTCTCAAACGAATATTTCTTTTGAACGAAAAATTCAAACACTCAATGAAATAATTAGTGAAAATTATTTATCATATCGTTGATTTAACATGACAACTAGGCTCTGATACCACTTGTAGGATTCAATGGAGACCGAAAAATAATTTTATCGTATGCAAAAGATATGTCAAATCATCGAGAAAAATTATCGAAAGCATATATGAATCCATTGAAATGTTGAATCGAGGTTTTTGATCTTTCACATTTGAAGCGGTGTTCTCCAAGAGAGGGAGAAATCCCTTCTTTTCACTCAAGATGGAAAATGAGGGAAATGAGAACTTCACCGCTTAAACTCAGAGCCATGACCCTTTTGTACTTCAAGTGTATTTATTTTTATTTCAGTTCATCATTAAAATAAAATTAATACTTAGCCGCTGCACAAATAATTATTTTCATACAAATTTAATTGAGATGTCACATAAGCTAAAAAATAATATAATTCTTAAATATATCACAAATTTAATTGACTCAATTTTAGATAGTGTCTAATATATAACACTTTACTTATATGTATAAATATATGAGCCCACATATAAAAATTTCCCAATATGCACTTCAACCTTCATGTATACTCCCTCTTCAAATTCATCTCTAGGAGATCAAAGCTTCAAGCTAATCTCATGAACTATATCATTTACACCATTGTTACTATTGTATGAATAAGTAATAGAAATACTAAGGAAACTATGAGATGACTTCACAAATGATTTTTTATCATCAAATCTAATACATATGTCATCAAAATATTATCTTGATCAGGAACGGATCTCAATGCAAATATGAATCTAAAACATCCAAATTAAATATAGGACCATCCAAACTATGATTTTAGCAAACTTATAGCCAAACTAAACGTCTTGAAGAGACGAACCCAACGACACTTAAATCGATCCAATCTGAACCCAATATGGTCGAAATCGAGGGCTCAAAGCCTATTTGGAAGCTTCAGAATATTAATCGAACAATCAAATGATAACCAAATATGACATGCTTATAATCGAATCGAGAGGCTCGATGAGACAAATCCAACAAGCCTAAGATTGCCAAATTTTGACATCATTAAGACACTTAAATGCTCGATAAATGATTTATGATCAAGGGAATTGATATAGGTCATCCATTGAAACACTCCCAACGTGACTTTGATCTTCTCCCTATATACTAGCCATGCCACTTCCAAAAAATTATAAATAGACCCCTCATTCTTCACAAAGGGAGGAGGAAGGGATGAAAACTGAATGATATCTCTTGCATTCTCAAGCTTGTACTACGCAGCTGCCTACTACCGCCACACTTCCACCTGGCCACCAGACTTCATCGAACTTCCTTCTGATCACCATCGTTGGACTATGATTCTTCTGACCACATTCATCCAACTACCATCCTTCCGAGCACATTCACCCAGCTACGATCCTTCCGACCACTATCTCCCACCGATTATGGTTGCACTGACCACCATCGTTTGAATATGGTCTTTTTGACCACCATCACTAGGCTATGGACCTTTCGACCTCCATTTCCTTATAGTTATGGTATCTCCAACCTCCATCACCTACCGACTATGGCCCTTGTAACCTCTGTCGTCTGCCAACTACAGTCTCTCTTACCATTGTCGCCTACCGACATAATGTTACCGACCAAATGAACATGCCAACTTTCTCTAAAAAATAATTCTCATATCATTGGATTTTGCCCAATTCTCAACTAATAAAGAACATAATTCAATCACATTGATTTCATCATATTATATCAATTAAAGAATAATTAATCTTATTTAACTTACACAATTTTCAATAAAGGTAAGCAACAAAAATTCCTACTAAGTAAAATTCACACTTTCAAAACATAACTAAATTAGCAGAGATTATATAAAATATCTTTTTAAAACTTTAATATACTACAACCCTATTTTCTTAGAGTCTATATTATTTTTTCTTAAATAAAATTTGCATAATTTTCCAAAGCTGCGTTATTCAAAATTTTCAAAATCTCAATATCTATAACATATAAAAAGTTACGTGGAGAAAATTTTACCATTATAAAGTTATCCTTATTTTTTAGTAAAAAATATAAATTTAATTAAAAATTTTAGAAAAACTTCATATTTTTGAAAACTGAGATAGGCATAGTTGACCTTCCTCCATTTAGGCAACTTCTTGAACTAGGCTGACAGCTAAAAATGACCCGCAGTGACTTCAAAATCCTTCCTCTCTAAAAAACCATCTCCTTCTATCTCTACTTCAATTTCCTAAAGCATTCAAATGAATGAAATAGTGGAATTTAAAATATATTAAAGTGATGATAATGGCCTAGTGCTACGACACCACTATCCAATGTTGTGATACTAGTTCTTTGTCCAAAAACTCGAGAGCACAGTGATGGGGTACCACTTTTGAGCACCTAGCACTAGTGTACCCAATATTGTAGTGCCAGACAATACAACACTTAGGCGCACCAGGGGAAATATTCCATATTTCACTAAAATACAAAACCTTGGAGCTCACTTCAAAACACATGCAACCCTTTTTCATACACACATTTCACTTCCAAACACATGCAAAATAGTTCAAAACATAAAAGTATAAATATTTATTTTTTTTCAATTTGGTTTAGAATATGTTGAACTAAATCTAAACTTGGATATGTTACAGCTCTCCCCTTAGAAAAATTTCATCCTCGATATTTGAAAACTCAAATCTCAGATAACTAAAATAGATTGAAATACAACTATCTCATCTTAGACTCCTCTCAAGTAATTTCTTGTTTAGTTTTTTTCTTTCATTAAACTTTAACCATTGAAATCTTTTTTATGTTTTAAATTTTTGACATTAAACTTAGAGCATCTGTTACCACACTAACCTTGTCACGCTTATACTGAATAGTTAGATTGTAGTATTTAATCAACTTAAGCCATCTTCATTACCTCAGATTCAGATCTTCTAAATAATATGTATTTTGAACTTTGATGATCAGGGTAAATCTTATAACTCACACTATATAAATAGTGTCTCCAAATCTAAAGGATAAATATCATAGTAATAAGTATATGATCATGTGTAAGAGTTCCTCTCATGTGGCTTCAACTATTTAGAAGCATAAGCTATAACTCTATTGTGTTGCATTAGAACACATCTTAATCCTTTTAATGAAGCATCATTGAATATTTTAAAACCTTTTATACTAGATGAAAGACTCAAAATAGTAGCATAAGTTAAATAACCATTTAATATCTAAAAATTAGCCTCACACTCAGATTTCTAGATAAAAGTTATTGACTTATAAGTCAGTCTCACCGAAGGCACAAAAATCTGAGAAAGTCCCTTCACAAACTTCATATAATATTTAGCCATACCCAAAAAACTTTGTATCTCAAATATAGTAGTAGGTCTCAACCAATCAGTAACTATCAGAACTTTTTAGAGACCTAAAAAATACTTACACTAATCAACACATGCCTTAAAGAAGAAATAATCATCAGTTAGAGCTCATATTTAGAGAATTTTGCATATAGTTGAAGCTGGTTTAGAGTCTTTAAAGAAATCTTCAAATGTCTAGCATGATCTTCCTCAAAAGTGGAATAAACCAAAATATGAACAAAATGATTGAGACAATCTCTAAATACCATGTTGAATAAATTCATGACAACTTTAGGTGCATTAGTCATCCCAAAAGGCATGACGAAAACTCATAATACCCGTACCTTATATTGAAATCTATCTTTGTCACTTCAACCCCTCTCACCTTCACTTGATAATATCTAGATTATAGATCAATCTTTGAAAATATAGAAGATTTAGTAAGTTGATCAAATAGATCGTCAATCCGTGGCAGATGATACTTAATCTTAATAATAACTTTGTTCAATTCTCTATAATCAATGTACAAGCACATCATTCCATCCTCTTTTTTATAAATAGAATAGGTGTTCCCCATGGAGACATACTAGGACAAACAACTCCTTAAGCCGAACCTTCAACTCTTGAAGCTCCATACCTTAAGTTTCACCCTATACAGGGCTTTAAATATTGGGGTCATACCAATAAATATATAAATACATAACTCTATATCTCTATTTGGAGGTAAATTAACTAACTCCTAGGGAAACCTAATTGGAAATTCCTGCACTACTATAATATCAAAAATATAACTAGAATTTATCCTTCTATCTTAAACTAATGCCAAAAAATATCATACGACCCTCCTTCCATAATCTATATGCTTTCAATGAAGACATCAGATAAGAGAAAATATATTTAACTCCCTAGAATACATAACTCTCATTGTAGAAAAATAAAGTAACTTACTTTTTAAACAATCAATATGAGCCTCATACTGACTCAACTAATCCATAACCAAAATGACATTAAATACATAAATAGGTAATAAAATCAAACAAGACCTCCACTTCCTATCATAAATTTAAATATTACAGAAATAAACTCTAATAAATATCATACTATCTCCATTCAATAAAGTAACATAGGGAGTAAAATGCAGTAAAATTAAAGACAAATTTAGTAAATCAAAGAAATGCTTAAAAAATATGATTGGCTTCAAAATCAAATAAAATATGACATGGTTGATCAAACATGTAAACCATCTAGTGTCCTGTCTGACCACACCGAAAACACTGTCCAATTATTTGGAAGCACCAACCAAAGTGATATCTTCCATAACTTTGGTACATAGTTGCCCCACTAACAAAACTCTCAGAATCAGCAACACTGTACATACTAGGAGCTACAATAGAAACATACTATCCACTTGCCTTGGACTATCCTAATATAAACCTGCTCTTCTTTTTCTTAGAAAATCCATTACTTGAAACCTCGCCACCAAATATCTTTATACTAATAGTCCATTACTGCTTAGTAGATATCATATCATTCTCAATCAACTGGGCATTCTCCCCCAACTAAGAGAAATAAAAAAATATAGAATGGAACTAGTGGGTGTCTCAGACTATCTTGAAGTCCTTTGATAAATCTATAAAACTTATTTGGGGGAGTGTTAACCAACTATAGAACATATATGGCTAAAATATTAAACTTTGCCTTATCTTATATAAATATATTGCTTCTCTGAACTAGTCTCAAAAAGGTCTCCCGCATCTGCTGACATGTAGAAGGTGATATAGATAAGGCTCAAAATATATTAGAAAACTCCTCCTAGCTAATTAAATAGTTTAGTTTCCCCTAAAATTTCTCCTCTTGTTAGCCCATCCATGAGCTCTCTACATCCTAATCTAACAAAAATAGCCAATGATACTTTCTTCTTAGGAGGACACTACATATTATCAAAAGTCTTTCCAAGCCTCCTCAACTAGTCCTCTGCTGCTCTGGGATCAATAGTACCCTCAAACATCGGAGGCTTCAACTTTAAAATCTATAGATGTTGATGTACCTCATCAAATCAAATAGAAAGAACTCTGCTTTGTGCCTCAACCGTCATCTGGGCTATTAGACTAACAAACTATGAAACTATATCAGAACTCATTATTAATGTATTATGAAGAATATTAACTGCCTAACTGGCACTCAATCCATTTGTCATATCTAGGTCAAACATATCCATAATCACATAGAATATGTAACTAATCACACATGCATATGAAATAAAAATAAATAATACCCAAACAAAGTAAAAACTACCCTACTCTACTTACAGATTAGTTTCCTGAACTTTTGTATTATAATCCATTCCAAAACTATAGCTCTAATATCACAAAAGCTTATCACAACCCAACTCGATAAGATCCACTTATGAGTCTTATCATGTTGAGTTATGACAATCAAATCCCAATATCTAATTTTAGAAATATTTTAAAATATATCTTCCAATTTAAACTTTTAAAATAAATAATAATAGACTACATAGCTAGTAAAATATTATTTAGAGTACTTAAATAAAATCATTCATAAAATCTCTTCCATTTCATCATCACAATGTCTATACACAATCACAATACATGGCTATAAACAAAAGCTAAAGAATTACATAATAAAAGTATCCATGACTATGTAAAAATCAATAAAATAAATACTTATAGACTCAGGTAAGATTTTGAAAAACTACTCAACTAGATCCTTCCCTTTTCTAAACCCTGAGAAATATAATATAAACCACATTATTCTAAAATAACCCACATGCCACAATCACCAATAAAAAATTTAAAATATTTCTTTTATGAAATATATTTTCATAATATTTAAATAAAAAATAATATATTATTATGCCGAGCAAATTATAATAGTATAGCAATCATCTAAAGATTCAAGTAATAACACTTAGCCGTTAAATAAATTGAAATTCATATCACAAAATATTACATAATAAATTTCTCCAAACCCGGATAGAATCTAAAAGAATTTTGGCCTTATATAGCTTCATTTGTAATTATAACACTAGAATATGCCCGTAGACACCAAAAAAATGGCTTATAATTATTGACCTACCTTTTACCTAAACCTGGGTCAAGGGGTTGACTTGGTCAAATTGGCCAAGTCAGGCCCCATGACCATCTCCCTTATACTCATTGGGTCAAACCAAGTCTATTAAGCACAGACCCAGGCCTTAGGTCAACCTAGTTGACAAGGTCAACCTAGGTTAACCCAAACACTCCCTATTCAATTTCAAATTTAAGTTATGCCTTATTAAGCTCAAATCTTACCTCCCTTGGACTCAGTAGGTCAGACCCAACCTATTGGGCCTAGACCCATGCCTTGGGTCAACCTGGTTGACCAGGTCAACCCAAGTTGACCCATCAAGCCCATATTAAGCCCAAATCAATTTCAAACTAATTTCAAACCTTCTTTGACCTGACCCCTCATCCCTTGGACTTGCTTGACCATATTTACTAGGTCAACACTTAGCTTGGTCAAACCAAGCCTTATTTGGTCAAATTAAGGCTAATTAGGTCAAAATCCCTCTATTTGAAGTATTCAGGACTTTCCTATTCATTCCTTGAGCAAGGCCACAACCAACTGAACTAAATCACCTCCTAATTAGCCCAAGGAGTGATCATAGCCATTCATCAATGGCTTGGGACTATTAAATAGGGCCATTAGGGTTCATGAGAGGGGACTTTTGCATTATCTCTCTCCCTAGCCCTCTAAACCCTAGAGCGTTCACTTAAGAGCTTTCCTAATCTTTCCCCACCTTTCCCAAGCCAAATCCACCAAAGCTCCAAACTTTTTAAAGTGTTTTGTGCTTTATTCAGATGCTAAGAGTTCAAGGAGTCTTCTATAATCTTATTCATGGACAATCTACAAGCTTAGAACACTAAAGATCTCTTAAATCCATTGGTTATATTATGGTAAATTTGAAACCCTAGCTAGAATACATAGAGCTATTTAGCATTTAAAAAGTGTGTTTTAGATTGAGAAAATACCTTCCCATAACTTCTGTTCAGCCATAGGATCCATGTTTAAAATGTTGTAAAAAACATTCAAATCGATCGAGAAAAAAACTCAAAAAACTTAATCTAGGGTTTTTTTTATGATATGCAGCTTCTATACATTTTCTGGACCATTGTGTTGAGAAGAGTTGCTACTTAGCTTTGCATGTTTTACATTCATGTAATTTGTATATTTTGATGATTCCAAATATTATTATTTTGATTATTATTTTCTCCTAACACATTTTGGAAGATTTATTTCTACTCTTGTGTGTACTAATATTTCAGGGAATTCACACTCAAGATTATTGAAGACTTCAAATCAAGATCTGTTTAGAATATTTTGTAACTTAGAGTTTGTATTTTTTTTTATTTGAGTCAGAGAGAGTGTGATTGTAATTGAATAACTTAGCACACACACCAAGGGAGAGCTTTAAAATTCACAAATTTATAATATTGATAGTACAGTATGAATCATGTTTGTACGGGATGATCTGGTCAGTTATACTCCCCAAAGAGTAATGGAACAAACAGAGTGGGAAAAAATTTTTCCAAGTCCTGATCGTTCAGATAATTCTGACCATTCATCACAGGATGATGTTCTTTGGACTTGTTCTTTGAAATTGTTCATCCAGACAATTTAACATATTCGTCCCAAGATAATGTCCTCTGGACTTGTGCTTTAAACTGTTTGTCTAGACAATTTAACATATTCATTATAGGATGATGTCCTCTGGACTTGCACTATTAAACTATTCATCCAGATGAACTAACCCTTTCATCCCAGGACGATGTCCTCTAGACTTGTGCTTTGAAATATTTGTCCAGATGATTTAACAGATTAGTCCTAGGATGATGTCCTCTGGACTTGTGCTATTAAATTATTCATTCAGATGAACTAACCCATTGTACCAGGATGATATCCTATGTTCTTTAAAATTATGGTATGTCATGTATTTTTATTTTAACGAACCTTAAGAATAACTGTTCATACCGGATGAACCATGTGCATACAGGATGATGATTGAGTACAAAGGTAGTTCGTACTAATGTACATTGATTTCGTACGTAATAGTTTTTACACTGTTCGTACGTACGAAATGAGATTGTACGGGATGATCATAAACACATATTTGAAAATTTGCAGTTTTTGGATGGTTTTTCATGTCTTTCTTATAAAAGGTTCACTTAAGACTGTCATGATATCTTTTTGTCATTTGGTCGTGCATACTGAAGGGAAATTGAAGGAGAGAGTTAGAGAGAGTTTTTGAAAGAGAGTTCTTACTATTGTAGTGTGAAGAGTTCACTTGGTTACTCAAAGGTAAGGATCTCTGTTTGTTATTTATGATTACTTCACTCTTTTCTCTTGTCCTTCTAGATTTCTTATGAGAAGATCTTTCAAGGAGATTTAGTTCTCTGCCAACACTCGAGGAGTGTGAATAGCCGAAGGTTCTCTTCCTACACTTGGAGGGTGTAAAAGGATGAAGGTTCTCTGCCGACACTTGGAGGGTGTAAAAGGATGAAGGGTTCTCTGCCTATACCTGGAGGGTATAAAAGGACGAAGGATTCTCTGCCTACACTTGGTGAGTGTGAATAAACGACGGTTCTCTACCAACACTTGAAGGGTGTAAGAGGATCACGGTTTTTCTGCCGCACCAGGTAATGGTGGAAGAAAGTTTTTGTGAAGGCTTCTGCGGCTTACAGTGGGGGAAAAAGAAGAGACACTTGTGGTAATAGTATAATACCTGAAGTGGGAGACTTCAGGGAGTGGATTTAAGTCGTGTTTGATCGAACCACTATAAATCTTGTGTCTTTTATTTTCTGCTGCTTTTTATTTTCTTTTTGTTTTTATTTTTTTATATGTGGTTGAATTTTTTTTAAAAAAATAATTAAATTTAAATCAGTTTAAGAGAAAATTTTTTAAATTACCAATTCACCCCCCTCTTTGTTTGCCATTGGGACATAAGTTTAGATTTAATAACCTAATTCATAATTAACAAGTTTCAACTAGTGGTATAAGAACATTATTTCAAAACCATAAGTTTGGATTACTTTTTGATTAACGACCATGGCTATATTCTAAAACTGAAACACACTTGAAGGATATTCAATCACTAGACCTCCTTTGTTTGATAATATCCCTTTTGATTTTTAGAAAACACTTATGTCTACATTTTTACAGTCACTTGATTATCGCATGTGGATCTTAGTACAAGAAGGGTATACAAAACCAACTAGACTAGTTGATGGCATTAGAGTAGAGGTATCCTTTGCATATTGAATTGTAGAAGAACGTGACTTAGCATAACTAAATGCTAAATGTTTAAATAGTTTCTTTTTTGTACTTAAGTTAGAAGACTACATGTGGATTTCCACTTACAAGAGTGGAAAGGATATATAGTATAGACTTTGTATAATATATGAATGGACTAATGAAGTTAAACATTCCAGACATAATATCTTGTTACATGACTATGAATTATTTCGCATAAAACCTAATGAATCCATTTCTGACATGCACATAAGATTCATATAAATAGTCACTTCTTTGCATGCACTAGGTAGAGAATTAACAAATGCTGAAATGGTAAATAAGATTCTCCATTGTTTTCCTACTACTTATGATGAAAAAATTATTATTATATCAAAGTTTAAAGATTTAAATGTTTACTCTATTGACAATCTTCTTGGTTCACTAATTGCTTACGAGTAAGGAGTGAGTCAAAGAAAGATTGATGCAGGTGAACCATGAAGGGAGAAAAATATAGCACTGAAAGTGGAGGAGTTGGAAAGTGATCTATCACAACCTAAGGATGAAGATGACATCGCACTGATGACTAGAAAGTTCAAAAGCTTTCTAAAGAGGAAGCAAAAGAGACGCCAGTAATGGAATTGAGGTAAGCTCAATAGGAATGTTAAGGTTTCAAATGATGTTATTTGCTATGAGTGTAGGAAACCTGGACACATTAAGTTAGAATGCCCAAAACTCAAAGCCACTCATATCAAGGAAAATGTAGAGGAGAAACCAATGGTGAAGAAGGGCAAGAAGAAATTTCAAAGAGATTTCTGGGAGGACTCAATTTCAGACTCGTCAGAGACTGAAAAGGAAGAGAAAGTCATCAATCTATGCTTGATGGCCGATAATCTTAATCAATCAGATCAAGAAGATGTATGTGACTTGACTTAAAATAAATATTTAGAAGTCTCTAAATGCATACATGTTGCATATAGAAAGTTAAAGAAAATGCATGCTAGTATGAACTTAGAGTTACAAGAACTACAAAGAGAACTAGAAATTCTTAGAAAAAATCATGCTTTAATTGATAAAAAACACATGAAATTACTTGATAAGTTCGATGATTTGATTAAGAACCATAAAAATTTAAAATCATCCTATGCAGAACTTGAAAAAGAATTTAAAGATTTTATGGATGAATCTAAGAGAAAAAATTATAGAATAAATTATACAAATCATATTTTGGAAGATATGAATACCTTTTACAAATTGAAGATAAAATCTCTTAAGGATAATAGGATACCCCCAACACTTAAAGATTTTACAAATCCTATTTTATATCCAAAATTTTTAAAGCTTAACAGGAAACAAAACAATTATAAAAAATTAAGAAATCCATTTCCTAGAGTTAAATGTTTTAATTGTGGCATGCTTGAACACATAGCACACACCTATACATTGGATAGAACTCACTTGGTGTGGAAGCCTAAGATGCATAAAAATAGATATATCATACATGCATCTTTTTATAAATTGCCAAAAGGTGAACCCAAACTTATTTGAGTTCCTAGGTCTAACATTTGATGATTTTGCAGGATCTCTCTCACACAAGGCCCCGTGAGGCATATGGTACCTAGATAGTGGTTGCTCAAAGCATATGACTGGAGATACCACACAATTCATATCGCTAGAAGCAAGGAGTGGAGGCAGGGTTACACTTGGAGATAACACCATAAGGAATGTGGTTGGGTTAGGTATGACTGAAAATCATAAAAACTTTTTTATTGAGAATGTACTACTTGTAGAAGGCTTAAAGAATAATCTGTTAAGTATTAGCCAGCTTTGTGATAAAGGATACTATGTTAAATTTTTTCCTACTAGCTGAATATTAAGCCTTAATGTTAATGATGTTTTACATGGTATACGGGTAAACAATGTATATATGCTAGATTTGAATTGTATCGAAACTCCTACTGCTTTTTATTTAAAAATTATTTCTAATGAGTCATGGCTTTGGCATACGAGACTTTATCACTCTAGCATGAAAAACCTTAGGAGAATTATTCAAAAGAACTTAGTCAGAGGTATACCAAAACTAGACTTTACTAACGATCTCCTTTGCAATGCATGTCAATTAGGAAAATAGGTGAAGTTCTCTTTTTAGTCTAATAAGGATCTTAGAACTAGTAAACCATTGGAGATTTTATATATGGATCTTTTTGGACCACTTGAAACTGTAAGTCTAGGAGGAAAAGTATACGGATTTATAATTATGGATGATTTCTCTAGATTCACATGGGTTAAATCTCTATTTCATAAGAGTGAATCATTTGAGGAATTTAGAAATTTTTTGGATTCAAAGGAAACTAGGATGCGAGATTTTGATAATTCAAAGTGATCATAGAGGATAATTTGAAAATGAAAAATTTGAGAATTTTTATAAAGAGAAAGGGATTGATCATAATTTTTCTGCACCTAAAACCTCTTAGTAAAATGGGGTAGTCGAAAAAAAAAATAGAATATTAATAGAAGCCGCTCTAGCTATGTTAGCAGAATATTCACTTCCTAAATATTTTTGGGCTGAGACGGTTAGTACAGCATGTTATGTTCTGAATATGATGAATGTTAGATCAAATTTGAATAAAACACCCTATGAGTTACTAAAGGGGAGAACACCTAATTTATCACATTTGTATGTTTTTAAATGTAAGGGGTTCATACATAACAATGGAAAATTTTCCTTAGAAAAATTTGATCCAAAATTAGATGAAGGAATTTTTATAGGATACTCAAGTGTTGGAGAATCTTATAGAGTATTCAATAAAAGAACTTTGGTAATTGAGAAGACCATATATGTTGTATTTGTTAAATCTGGAATTTTGGAAGAGCCGATTGTTGAAGAGGATGAGATAGAGATTAACTCCCAAAAGATTAAAAAAATAAATTTAGATAAAAATTTGAAGATAGAAAACCCGATGCCTAGAGATTTGAGATTTTCTAAAAAACACTCAAAGGAATTGATTATAGGTGAACCTAGTGAGGGTGTTAGGACTAGGCGTTGACTGAATAAAGAAGTAAATCATTCAGCCTTTATTTCAATGATAGAACCCACAAATATTGATCAAGCACTTTTGGATAAATTTTGGATATTGACTATGCAAGAAGAATTAAATTAATTTATAAGAAATGAAGTTTGGGAATTAACTACAAGGCCAAATGATCAAAATATAGTTGGAACTAAGTGCGTATTCAAGAACAAAATGAATAGCTCAGGAGTAGTCATTCGAAATAAGTCTAGATTGGTGGCTAAGGGGTATAATCAGATTGAAGGGATTGATTTTGAGGAGACTTTTTCCCCTGTAGCTAGACTTGAATCAGTTAGGGTTTTGTTAGCCTTTGTCTATTTTAGAGGATTTAAATTGTATCAAATGGGTGTTAAAAATACTTTTTAAATGGGATGATTCAAGAGGATGTTTATGTGGAATAACCTCTAGGCTTTGAAAATTCTAAACATCCAAATCATATTTACAAATTGAAAAAGGCATTATACATATTGAAATAGGCACCTAGGGCTTAGTATGAGAGGTTGAGCACCTTCCTACTTGAGAGATCTTTTAAAAAAAGAAGTGTGGACACAACTCTCTTTTTGAAGAAATTGGGAGAGGATGTACTCATTGTACAAATTTATGTTGATGATATCATCTTTGGATCTACAAATAAAAATCTTTATGATGATTTTTCAAAAATAATGAGTAGTGAATTTGGGATGAGTCTAATGGAAGATTGGAGTTACTTTCTAGACTTTAGCATTAAGCAAATTGAGGAGGGTACATTTCTTAGTCAGTCAAAATATGTTAAGGATATCCTCAAAAAGTATGAAATGGACAATGCTAAACCTATTAGTACACCTCTAAGTTCCTCAATTTAGATGGATAAGGACCCTAAGGGAAAATTTATTAATCAAAAGAAATTTAGGAGAATAATTGGATCTTTGCTTTACTTGATAGCTAACTGACCAGATATCATATTTAGTGTTTGTTTATGTGCTAGATTTCAATCATATCCAAAAGAATCACTTTTGAGAGCAGTGAAAAGGATTTTAAGATATCTCTCGGGAACTCAGAACTTAGGAATTTGGTATCATAAGTTTAGCTCTTCATTTGAAATAATTGGATATTCAGATTCAGATTTTACAAGTTATAGGGTTGATAGAAAGAGCACTTTTGGAACATGTTAATTTATTAGAAATTCTTTAGTATATTGGTCCAGTAGAAAATAGAATTTCATAGCCCTATCTACTGCTGAAGCAGAATACATAACCTTAGGAAGTTGTGTGGTACAAGTACTTTGGTTAAAACAACAGATGATTGATTTAGAATTAATAATAGGCACTATTCCCATTTATTATGATAACACTAGTGCCATTTGTATTTCTAAAAATCCTATTCAATATTTAAGAATCAAATATATAGACATCAGGAATCATTTCATAAGGGATCATGTATCCAAAGGTGAAATTGAACCCAATCATGTTTCAACTAAAAATCAACTTGTATACATTTTTATAAAACCACTAGGCTTTGATACTTTCAATACATTAAGAACAAGGCTTGGTGTGATTGATTTGAATGCTTAAATAAAGGCTTTTACAACATTGATATGTATTTTATTAGTGTGCATTTTGGATTTATGTTTTTTTTCCTATATATATTTTTCAGTTTTTGTTCGTGTTTGCTTTTGTAATTTCTTGTTTGTTTGGTTTATGTATTTTCACATCAAAATTCATATTTTTGAGTAATGGTATGAAAATTTCTAAGTGTGACATTCGTCTGTATAAAAATATCTTCGTACGGGATGAATCCTGTAGCCTATTAATTATTGCATTGAACATTTTGCATGCAGTTTTTTAGTTTTTATTAACATTCATCTATGCAATCCACAGATCATCCGGATGATGTGTATGCATTCGTATGTACACATGTAGACGGATATACGGATAAGTTCAATTTTTATTTCTAATCGTACGTACGAACATTCAGTTCGTACATACGAACACGTGGCATTTATGTGTGAGGAACGTTTTAAACCATCATAAAAATAATCTTAAATAACTGATCGTCCAGGATGAACACCTATTCGTATGTACAATCATTTGGTAAAAAGTCTGTACAAAAGGACGCCTCGTAACTTGCATGTTTATGAGAAGCCATTTCATTTTTGGACACATTCATTCGTATATATAAAATTTTATTTCGTACGTACGAACCCTATATCATACAGGACGAAATTATTTTTGTACCTATGAAAGTTCATTTTTTCTTTAAATTGGTAGTATTTAGAACTCGAACTTCATTCACTTCCAAAGCCTTTTCAATCTTCTATTCCGTTTGATATTTTGTATGGTGAGTTCAAGCAAGAGGGTTAGGCATGCTAAATAACTGACTAGGGGACCTTCCTCTAGAAATCCAAGAGAAAACTTTCTATCCAAAGAAAATGAAGACTTTTCGTAGGTTTGTATATGCAAAAATCACTCCCTTTAGAGTCCTTCTCCAGGAACAACTTACTTTTAAAGTGATGGACCTTTTTGCTTCTACCCAATTTGCTCTTATTTTGACTCTAATCCACCTCTACAACAACGAAATATTTCACTACTTCCTTGCAAACATGTCTTTTAATTCTGACCAGAGTGTGATTAGATCTTATATTTTTAAGAAGATGGTTAAAATAATAAAGGAGGATTTGGGGATAGTTTTAAATTTAAGGACTCAAGGGATTAGAGCCCATACTTTGACATCTTCCTCTAACTATGACTGGACTACAATAAATTAAGTTATTAGAGGGATTAGAAGAGTTGGTCATATGCTTAAGGTGGTCTCTCTTAATCGAAATGCCCGAATCATTCAGCATGTTCTTCGTACCTCCATTATTCCTAAAGTTAGTGATCGAGTGAATATTACCCCTACTCTTTCTTTCTACCGTGACATATCTGATTATGACTAGCTAACCAATAGATGAAGCCTAACTGATCATTGACTACATGTATGAACTTTATGAGATTGGCCATGTCTCCCACAAGGGAAAGAAGAATATAGCCTTAAGATATCTTGTGACCTATAATTTGGAAAAGAAGTATGAACTAGTTCATCCTGTTCAAAATCTAGAGGAGTCTGTCTGCTATAATGATAGATCATTTCGAGCAATCTTTAATAAAGATGCTCAATTTGAAAGTACTGGCTATGAGGAAGAAAGGAGAAGACACCCACCTGCACCTGCTGGTAGTCAAAACTTTCAGGATATGGTACAGCGATTTGATCATCATGAGAGCCACTTTGATCAATGTTTTGATCAGATTTAAACTCATCTTCACAGTCGGACTACTATCTACATCAGCAGGATATGGGTTAGGTTAGAGGTCAAATTGAATCATTCAACACGAATATAGCTATGATGAATAGTTATTTTAATATATTCAACCCACCACCTCCTCTAGATTAGTGTCCCTCTAAGTGATCACTGTACTTCTTTTATAATTCTCTCTACCAGTTATGATGTGATGTGATTATTAGTTTTTATGTTTTTATGTTTTATGTGATGTGATGTTCGATGATTTTTAGTTTTTATGTTTTATGTGTTAGGAATATTTGTGTATTGATATCATTCATGCTCAATGTAATATCATTCACTATGATATGAATAAAAATTATCCGATATTGTTTTTGGTATTTTTGATCTCTTTTAGAAATGTGCGTTAGCCTATATGATTATCCTTAAAATATTGATCTAACAAGTGTTATATTTTGAAATGCAATACAAAATTCAATTCATTAAAAAATCTAATTTTTCCAAAAATTTAAGTTGTGTTATAGCTTGATCTAGCTAAGGATATCAATCTCATGTCTCTTGTTAGACTAACATAATTTTAGTATTATTATTGAAATTTTGATATTTTCTTATTTTTATTTCTCTTTTCAATATAAAAATTATTGTACTTAGAAAAATTTGAGATTTTAGATTATTGATTCTGGAAAGATCAGATCAAGTAAACACTTGAAAATGTACAAATGTACAAAAATAAAAAAAATGGGCAATGATTCACAAATTGAAAAAGAGGCACAAATTTAGCCCACAAATAGAAAGGATACACAAAGTGTGCCACGAATTTTGAAAAGATTCACAAAGCACCACAAGTATATGTTCTTTCCTCAATCTTTTAATCTTTAAATTCAAATTAATTTTCTGTTCAATTTTATTTTGTATTGAAATTTGAAATATACAAATTTTACATTCATCTACTTTGCAATGATTTTGCTTATCTCATTATCTAAACTTATTCATGATTTTGATATTTTTTCTTTTCTATGTTATATCTATAATTAAATCATATGAATCTTTTTATTTCTCTAATGACATTTCTTTTTTTTTTTATTGCAAATATAACTTAATCTCTTTATGGATCAATTATCAAAGGCTTTTCATATAACTCCTTACATTTTTGTATTTTTTCATTTCATCTTCTCTTTTTGCTGTTGTCAAAAAGGGGGAGAAATATTATTTGATATTTGTATGTTATTCATACTTTTGTGTATTTATTGATATTTTCTTAGTTTCATTGGTTTAGTGTTACTTTTTTTATGAGTGAAAAGCTTTAAAATTAAGAAAAAAAGTGATTAGTTCAACAATAATGTCCCTTATTCTCACATGCTTATTCATTCAGGGGGAATTTAGGAGAACTCAAATTTATACAAACAATAATTATTTTTTCATCATAAAAAAGGGAGAGTTTGTTGAGAAGAGTTGCTACCTAGCTTTGCATGTTTTACATTCTTGCAACTTGTATCTTTTGATGATTTCAAATATTATTGCTTTGATTATTATTTTCTCCTAACACATTTTAGAAGATTTGTTTTTGCTCTTATGTGTACTAACATTTCAGGAAATTCATACTCAAGATTATTGAAGGCTTCAAATCAAGATCTGCTTAGAATATTTTATAACTTGGAGTCTGTATTTTTCTTTTATTTGATTCTGAGAGAATGTGATCATAATTGAGTAACTTAGCGCGCGCGCGCGCACATACACACACACACACACACTGGGGGAGAGCTTTAAAATTCACAAATTTATAATACTGATCGTACAACACGAATCATGTTCATACAGGACGATCTAGTCAGTTATACTCCCCAAAGATCATTGAAACAAACAGAGCGGGCAAAAACTTTTCTAAGTCCTGATCATCCAGATGATTTTAACCATTTATCCCAGGATGATGTCCTCTGGACTTGTGCTTTGAAACTATTCATCCAGACAATTTAACACATTCATCCCATGATGATGTCCTCTGGACTTGTGCTTTGAACTGTTCGTCCAGACGATTTAACACATTCATCCCAAGATAATGTCCTCTGGACTTGTGCTCTTGAACTATTCATCTAGATGAATTAACCCTCTTGTCCCAGAATGATGTCCTCTGGACTTATGCTTTAAACTATACATCTAGACGATTTAACACATTCATCCCAGGATAATGTCCTCTGGACATGTGCTCTTGAACTATTCATCCAGACAAACTAACCCATTCATCCCAGGATGATGTCCTCTAGACTTGTGCTCTTGAACTATTCATCCAGGAGAACTAATCCATTCGTCCCAGAACGACGTCCTCTATTCTTTAAAATTGTGGTCCGTCCTGCATTTTCATTCCAACGAACCTTGAGAATAACTGTTCGTATTGGACGAACCATGTTCGTACGGGATGATGATCGAGTATAAAGGTAGCTCGTACCAATGTACATTGAGTTCGTATGCAACAATTTTTATACTATTCGTACGTACAAAATGAGATGATAAGAGACAATTATAAATGCACATATTTGAAAAATTACAGTTTTTTGATGGTTTTTTGTATCTTTCTTATAAAAGGTCCACTTAAGACTATCATGATATCGTTTTGTCATTTGGTCTTCGTGCATACTGAAGGAAAATTTAAGGAGAGAGTGAGAGAGAGTGTTTGAAGGAGAGTTTTTACTACTGCAGCGTGAAGAGTTCACTTGGTTACTCAAAGGTAAGGATCTCTGTTTGTTATTTATGATTACTTCACTCTTTTCTCTTGTCCTTCTATATTTCTTGTGAGAAGATCTTTCAAGGAGATCCGGTTCTCTACTGACACTCGAGGAGTGTAAACAGCCAAAGGTTCTCTGCCTACACTTGGAGGTTGTAAAAGGATGAAGGTTATCTTACTACACTTTGAGGGTGTAAAAGGATGAAGGGTTCTCTGCCTACAGTTGGAGGGTGTAGAAGGATGAAGGGTTCTCTGCCTACACTTGGAGAGTGTGAACAGCCGACGGTTCTCCGCCTACACTTGGAGGTTGTAAAAGGATGACAGTTCTCTACCGCACCGGGTAGTGGTGGAAGAGAGTTTTTGTGAAGGCTTTTCCACCTTGCTGTAGGGGAAAAATGAGAGACACTTGTGGTAATAGTGCAATACCTGAAGTGGGAGACTTTAGGGAGGGGATGTAGGTCGTGTTTGATCGAATCACTATAAATCTTATGTCTTTTGTTTTTTTCTGCTTTTTATTTTCTTTCAATTTTTATTTTTTTATCTATAGTTGAAAAATCGTTTGTAAAAATCACTTTAAATTGGTTTAAGAGAAAATATTTTAAATTACCAATTCACCCCCCTCTTGGTTAGCCGTTGGGACATAAGTCTAGGTCTAACAACCTAATTCATAATTTCAAGTTTCAACACGTTGATCACTCGATCAACGGTCCAGATCGAGCCATCCCGAGGTCTGTCTTAACTGCGGATTAGATCTTATGATATCAACGTTCATCCGACATGATCATGGCCATCCATTCTAGAACCGCGGAGATTCAATGATGGATGCAGTTTGCTAACTCAGATTAAGTCAAAATTACATATGAAGTTATGATTTGGCAATGATTGTCGGTGGTGCAATCATTGCCACGCCATGCAATCAATGCCCTAGACCGCATATTGAATTCTACTACGCCTCATGGCCTTACCAGTGCCATCATCATTTATATGTCTATATTTATTTTAAAATTATTTTAAATATGTTTTTAAAACTAGAAAATTTCTAAAAATATATTAAAATTATTTTTAAATCCAAAATACACATATATTATATCAAAATTTCAAAAAATTATCCTCTTTAATATAAACATAAAATTAGTTTGAAAATTCAATTATATTTTAGTTATTTTAATTATTAAATATTTATCATTTTTACATAATTAATTATAAATTATTATAATATTTTATAAAAAAATTATAATTTTATTTTAAAATTATGTTTATTACTTCAGGATGATACCCAATATATTATAATTTAAAATTTATATTAGTATTTAATTATATTAAATAATTATTGTATGCATATATATATATATAATATATATATTATTTATTTATTTAAGTTAAAAAATCTATATGTATTATTAATAATTACTTTAAATAAAACTATATATAATAATATTTTATTTTATTTGAAATTAGAAACTATTTTTATAATTATTTAATTTTAATTTATTTTAGAGATTTTATTCCTATTTTAAATTACTTTTACTAATAAATTTTTAAATTAACTTTATTAGTAATTAATTAAATTTAAAAATATAAACATTTTTAATATTATATATTTAATTATTTTAAATTATTTTTAAAATTTCAAATTTAAGATTTATTTACATTTAATTTAATTGTTATTTTTTTAAATATTATTTATTTATTTTTTTTTTTAAATAGCTTTAATTTTTAAATTTATAAATTTCTTAAATATTTTGTATTTAAATAAAAATTTATATATAATTCATTAAATATTTAGAAAATTATTTTTTTTATTTTAAAAATATTTTTAGATTCAAAATATAATTTCTATAATTTTATTCCATTATTTAATTACCTACTATTTAAATACTTTTATATGATTTAATAGCTAATTATTTTCGAAATTTATGTTTGAGTTTTCTCTTTGGTAACCAGTGGGAATTCAAAAGTAAAATTATCTTAAATTATTTTCAGACTTATATATTTATATCTTATATATATTTTTATTTTTTAATATTTTGATAATTATATGATATATATATAAATATATATATATATATTTGGAGGGACCACTCATGGAAATTCAAACATAGACCATCATATGATATCAATGCATCGGAGGGAGGGGGGGGGGGGGTAGATTAGTGGGCGATTGAGTTCCTATCATCAACTAATTACATCGTTAAGCATACTTAACTATTATTTTGCCATCCTTTGCATGTGTAGGATGCATGGGCACTTAGTTTAGGCCCTCCTAAATCTTAGGATTGGTGTGTCTACTTTTTTTATACACTCCCTGCATGTTATCCCAAGTTTTAGTACAAAATTTTATTCAAACCTATTTAATGTAGTGACACCTTAAGGACAACAATTAAAGAGACGTCTAAAAAACTTAGAAAAATTTTAGGAGCTAGTGTTGACCCCCGATTGAAATGAAAATTTTAACACTTGAACCTTGTGACATCCTTAACCTCCCAAAATCTTCTAGGATTTTTTTTGGAGCCTTTAAATCAATAATTAATAAACCCTAATTTACCCCATTTATTAAGCCTTAATAATTTATAAAAATTATAATAAATCTATTCTAACTCAAAAAATTACCTATAATATCTCAAACACTTTAGAATTTAATTCTTAATCTCAAAAAATTAAAATCCCTTTAATTGGACTTCAATTTTAACCTTAATTTAATTTTGATTAAATTAAATAATTTAAAATTATAAAATTTTAAATTTTCTCCAAACACTTAGAAACATCTCTTCAGGTCATTTTTGACCTTTGAGGATGATTCCATGTTGTTTGGAGCTGATTTGAAATAAAACCCCTAAAATACCCTTTATTAAATAATTTTAATAATTCATTAATTGCCCCAACTTCAAAAATTCATAACTAATTCTATATTATTTAAAATTAGGAAAACTAAAAAGCATTAAACTCTAACTAAAATATAGTATTTATTAAAAATATTAAGTTTCCATAAATCGACTTAAATAAAAAAGTCAACTTATCAGTCAACCATAATTCTTTAACTTGGGTCCGAGGCTTCTAAAATTCATAACTTTGCGTAGAAAACTCTAAATCTAGAAAACTCATAGTCTAAATACTCCCCTTAAGGTGTAATATTTAATTAAAATGGTATAACCCCCAAACCTAGCTTGTTTCCAATAGTGACCTTTTAGACTCCTCTAACTTACCAAGTAGGATGACCCAGACCTTCTAAAACTGATTAATTCAACTTAAACTTCAAAAATTTCTACCCTAAGCATTAAAATGGATTAATAAACTAAATTAACTAAAAATAGAACCCAATTCATTAATACTTAAACCTTAATAAAAATTTTCCCTTTTGATTTTTAACAAACTCGAACATAAAATAACATGAACTAACTACCAGATATATGACATATTCGAAGCCACATAAGCCTACTACACACTCATAGATTTTCTAGGGCACAACTTCTAGTTCTAGGATTAGTGCTGGTGTTTTACTTCTTCTATTTTTATGATGTTATGTTTTTGTATGTGGCAAGAGTGTTGCTTGATTTGATTTGCTTTGATTGGTTTTGTTGTGATGATATTTATTTTATTATTATACTTTCACTTATTGATGTGATTTGTGAGATATACCACCCATGGGTTAGGGGTGCCTTTTTTATACTAACAATATATTATTCAGATGGCCATGCTCATGCAGCGTTAAAATAAAAGGGGCAAAATGATTAAGCTTTAAAACTAATAATATTTTTTATAGATACTTCAGAAACTAATTTGCCCCCTTTAAATTAAAAGAGTGTGGACAAGTGTGTTTACCTTTCTACACAAATATTAACTGCTTGGGATGTGATATATAAACTGCTTGCTTGGAATTCTTTTCTTTATTAGGATAACTATGCAGGAGAGTCTAAATTTTCTTTTTTTTTCAAGTGTAATGTTATTTATAAAAGTATCGAGTTATAAAAGTATTTAAAATTAGGGCATTTCAAATACTAGGTATCTAAATAGAAAAAGAAAGACCCTTTATAGGGAATTTCTTATTCATTTGGGTACCCTTCTGAAGGACGAACCTAACGAAGCCTGAAGGAAGATGGTCTGAAGGAAGATGGTCCGAAGGAAGATGATCCACTTGAAGACAGAGACTTGAAAACAAAATGTCTTGTTTTTAAGACTTACATCATTTAGTAGGATTACATAGTGCCTAGCCACCATTACGTTTCTGCAGACCCTGAAATGTACTTATACGGCACTTGCCATTGACATTGGACTTTTTTTTTTACTTTGTGGATTTATATTGATGTGTTTACTTTATGTGCACAATATAAATTACATAATCTTTCTTGGTTTCTTTCTTGTATGTGCTTGGCCTGATTTTTTGCTAGACTCTTTAAGGACTAAAATCTTTTCTACTTGCAATCAAAAATCTAAAAATTATAGAATTAAATAATTTAGAAATTTAATGACCTAGGGAATAGCCAGAATCATCTGGGGTCGCTTGCATATTAATGCATTTTTCTTCTCCCTTTCTATAAGACACTTTCCCGTCTGCGGGTAAAGTCCGAATAATCTAGCCTATGAGGGTGAGGTACCAGACCTGGGGAAGCCTAGTCTTTTCTAAAAATTATTTTCCATAAGCCTTTTTAAAATTCTATGCTTACCAGATTTAGACTTTTCAAATTAATAAATACTGGAAAGCATGAATTTTACACATTTAGTTGGTTAGCTGGCATTCATTTTTGAGTAAGATATAAGCTCAGATGCATTAGTTAAGACACAGGTGTTAAAATTGGGTGTAGAATACTAAACCCACCTTATATATAAGATTCAAGGCTACTATATTGGGTGTCTCGTAGTATGCCTAATATGTGGGTAAGTTTCTTTTCTTCAGGGATTATAAATCTTGTCTATCCACGGCATATGGATGATGCCACCTCCATCTTTCCCCTTTGTATGCTTTGAGTGCATTATTTCCTTTTCTCTCCACTTCCTTCTCAGTGCCTTAATCCCTCGGGATGTTAGTATGAGCCATGCATGTTGATTAAGCCCATTTGAATTATTTCTTCCCTTTTAGTAGGATTTCTAGTCTCCCCTCTGTGCCAATCTCATTTTGGAAAAGAATAATGTTGGATCTTTCATTGAGAGTATTCTCAAGCTCTATCTTAAGATGTAATTAACTACAGGAGCTTATGTCAGTAGGAAATATAATTCTACAATCAAATAAACCCCTTCGAGCTAATGTATCAGGTGTGGGGAAACCCATTTTTTAATCAGGTCATGTATATTACTACCCATCAGGGTATGTTGGCAAAAGCCCCTATCCTCAATGGTTAGTCATATATGTGATCTAATCTTCCCTTCCATTAGTTCACTTGTGAAGAGCACGGAGGCCTGCAATTGCCCCATCCCTTGGGATGGTTTAGTCGTATACCCTCTCCACTCTATCCCTCATACGGTGGATGTTCTTTCAAATGCAACCACAGTAGGACTCATATCTCTCTTCACCTTTGGATCTTATATTATTCTTTCTTGTGTATACACATGGATTGGTATTCCTTAGATTAGGTATATCTTACTCTTAGTTAAGATCTTTTCTTAGTTAAGTTTCCTTCTTAGCTGGGGTTTCCACTAGCTATGATCCCTTTCCTTACGGCCTACTCGGCCATTCCATCCCTTATATGAAAGTTCGTTCGGAATGTTAAGCACTTATGAACTAGTCCCAAGGCTAACCAAGAGGGGGTGAACTGGTATTTTAAAAAATCTTTCGATCAAAACATAATCTTAAAACAAAAACCATGATTCATCATAGAAATCAAAGTGCAAAAAAATAAATGCAGAAGCAATAATAAAGAACACGGAAATTTATAGTGGTTCGGTTAACACGGCCTACATCCACTCCCTGGAAGCACCCTCTGAGTATTGCACTAAACTCTGTCTCTCCTTTTGCCCCCATAGCAAGGCGAAGAAGCCTTTACAAACCTCCTTTCCACCAACCCAAGTGAGGTAGAGAACCCAACTCCTTTTGCTTCCTCCAAAAGCAAGCAGAGAACCCAACTCCTTTTTCTTCCTCCTGAAGCAGGTAGACAATTTTGATCAGATGCTGAAGTTTATCTCTCTAGAACCCCCAAGGAACTATGGACGATGATTGGAGAAGACAACAATGGATCCTTGCTTGGAGCAACCTTTGTGAAGTCCCTCATAAACTCCCCATTACAAGATCCTCTCTATCTCTCCCTTTTTCTCCCTCTCCTCCTGGCTCTCTCAGGTTAGAACAACAGCAAAAGATGAGCTCTTGGATAGAACAAGAGCTCTTAAATAGAAGAGTTTCATAATAGCTCTTATTTTATACAAATTGACTTTATCGTCCAGGCCGATATAGATATCATCATGAATGATCAGCGTAAATTTAACTCAATCAGCTCGGACAATTTGGGATGATTAGAAGGTTTTTGTTCATATCGTAGAGGCTGATAATATATTGTCCTGTATAATTAGTACAGATCAAAGAATATCATCCTAATAATTGCACTGATTGGATGTCTGGATGATGGAAAAAATAGCTTGATCATCCAGGCCGATCTCACGATCGTCCCAGATGATTAGTTCAAATATATGAAACTCGTCCAAAGCATCAACCTGAATAGAAGCTGGCTGATGTCAATCGTCCAAGAAATCATCCCGGATGATCTTGTGATCGTCCAAGAAAATGAGATCATGCAATCAAACCTTAATTACTTTTCTTAATTACCAGATTAATTTAGGCTTAATTATCTTACATCATCTATGACGATGTCCTGGATGATATCCAAAAATAAAGAATACCTAAATAGATATGGTGGATGATTCTTTCTTGTTTGAGCCTATCGTCCTGGCCGATATGAATATCATCAAGAATGATGTGCTTAATGACGTCTGCCTTAACCAGGATGCCCTAATTAGGGTTTCTATTTTTGAACAGATCATCCAGGATGATGTTTGGTTCGTCCCGAACGATATGATAAAAATAGAGAACTTTAACCAACAGAAAAAAAAAATTTTTCCCCCATATGTGTATGCAAGGTTACTCGGCATATGGAACTACATTATTTACAATAGACTCAAGAATGGGAAAAAATACAAATTGACCCAGCCTTAATTTATCCAATCTTGAGCTGGCTTGAGTTACACTCGATCTTATGGACATGAAATGTTAGTAGGCAAGGCAGTCATAGAAAAATATAAATATTTTCTATTATTAAAATTATAATCTATAAAATTAGATTTGCAACAATCTCCCCCTTTTTGATGATGGTAAACCAAAAAATAGTCTAAGCAGTTCAAGACAATTTAATAGAAATAGATCAACTATCTAATAACATAATCAAACTACAGAACAAATAGTATAACTAACTACTCCCCCTTTTGACATCATAAAAAGGAAAAGGAAAATAAAAAAGAAACAAAGTAGAGACTAAAAATAGACATAAACTACAAAAAAAAAAAAACATAAAATAAACAGACTAATAGAAAGATGGCCCCTGATCATCTAATGGAACTGGATGTTTTGGCGGCGAGTGAAAGTAACTGGAAAGAGTGACGAATTAGTCTCCAAACCAGGCAATATCCTGGTCATGCTGGTGTTGTAGGCGAATAATGTCCTCAGTATGTTGCTGCTCCTATGCAGCAGCGTAAGTCTCAAAACGTGCCTCCCACTAGTCAAATCGCTCAACCAGCTGATCCAACTAAGAGTACTGGTGGAGCAGAGCAGGTGTAGGAATAGGAGCGGGAGCCTTCTTTGCAGCTCCCTAAGCTTCCTCGTATCTTTGGTGGAGACGAGTACTGTGAAGAGCATTGAAGGAATTGTTCAAGTAGAAAGCAAGCTGATAGTTAGGTGGTGCAGGATATTAGAGGTTGTATTTTGATTTTAGAATATATACAATGATATATCATAGGGTAAGATTGGGCTTCCTCCTATGTCTTGGATCTCAAATAGAAGTTAAATTCTTAATGTAAAGAAAGATCAGGTCAGTGGCATTAAATTCACGATTGGCCAAAAATTTAGAAGGTGGTGATTGAGAGAAGTGGAGTAATATGAATGCGATCACCAGCTTTAGGAAGGATAGAGGTACGAAGGACATGTTGGATTGTCCTAGCATGTTTGACTAAGGTACTAGTCTCTCCAACATGAAAGTGAGTATTGGTGTTTTGTAAAATTTGGTTGGTTGGAGCCCAATCGTAATCAGGGTCAGAACATAGGGTGTGGAGTTTGTCCCTTATGGTGGAAAGGTGCAAAAGTTATGTACAGTCTTGATATGTAATTTCGATGGGATGTCAGTTCACATAGGATCCGAAAGAAGTAAAAGAAGAATTTATGCGGAGACTGGCGAAGAATTCATAGAGTAATTTGGAATTGAAATGGATAGTGTGTGTAAGGAGGAAACACAAGGAGGTGTGAGCAAATAGATCAAGTACCATATATGAGAGAATGTTCGAGTTAACAGACCAGGAGATAGTGATTCCGGTCATCTTGTACCTTTGATAGATGGCTTGATCGTCCACCTTAATGAATTTAGGGTCTAGAGCCGCCCTCAAGGAACTCCCAGAAGGATGGTTAGATAGCTTTCCCAACCATTATCAGAAAATAAAGCACAAGAGTAAAAGCATAAGATGGTTTGAAAAGGTTTGAGTAAGAAAAAATGCCTGAAAGGCTCAGTTTATAAAGAATCAGCCCAATCATCCAGGATGATCGCAGAATCAACCTGGCTGATCGGGTACATTAATGACGTCCAGGCTAATTGGTCAAAAAAGCAGCCGTATCATCCAGGATGATCAGATATCATCCAGGATGATAAGACACAGGTGATCATCCTGAGGAGTCTAGCCGGATAACCATTGAAAAAGCATATCGTCCAGGTTGATTAGGTGGATCGTCTAGAACAATGCACAATAATCGATCGTACTGGCTAAATTTAAAAACATTTAAAATATTGCTACGTGTATCATACATGAAAAATAAGTGGATCGTTTGGACAATCACCAATAATTGATCGTATCGATCGAATTTAAAGTGTTAAAATATATTGCCACATGTATCATTCAGGACAAACATGTGGATCGTATAGGCTTATTTTCTATAAATTGAGCAAAGAGTTAGTAACATTGTCCAAGATGAAGAGAAATGTCCAAGACAATCACAGATGATTGAAGCAGAAGATGAACTGATCGTCCAGGATGATAAAGCATCATCCAGGATGATCAGAAGCAGAAAAGGTCATATCGGACGTTTAGACGAGAATTCAAAGTGAGTTGAGCCGATCATCCAATATGATATAAATATCATCCAGGATGATATGACAAAAAGGTTTAAATTTAGATGATGGATGGAGATGATCAGAGAAGGCCAAAAACTTAACAACACATGTGAAAGAGAAAGTAAGAAAAAAAGACAGAAAAAGAAGAGAAAAAAAATAAAAAGAAATTTTATCATTTTTTAAATTTTTTTATTAAAAAATAAGGTATGAATATAATAAAATCTCCAAGTTATTGAATTTAAGGACTTTTAAGACCAATGAGTTAACATCGATAAAATCATGAAATGGTAGAATATCCGATCCTGCTAACCCTAACTCAGACTTCTCTTAGGAAAAAATTGCCTTTTGAAAGTAAGAGACCTAACTCAAAATCAACCAATTAATAAGAAAATAGAGATTCGTTCAAACCTTGATTCCAAAAAATATATCTTATAGAATAATATATGAAAGTGATTTGTTACAATCATGAAATTTGAAATCAATCCATTGAAAATATCAAGTGACCCATGAATTCTTCTAAGATTTAAAGGTTTTAAAAGAGAGGGAAGCTTTTCTTTTTGTGGGCTCATTTTATGCTTCTTGTCAATTTGATTGGTGTACTTTACGCATCTTTTGATTTTTGATACACTTTATGTATTTTTCATTTTTTGGCGATCATTGCACATCTTTTATTTTGGCATAATTGGCCACTTTTTTGTTGTTCTTTCAAGCTAAATCCCTTTTCAAAACTCTTAAATATTCTCAGTTGTGATTATATCTTCTAGTTATTAGAGAAGAAAAACCTCACTCTTTAATAAAGGAAAGAACAAACCATAAAATAAAATCAAATTCATATGATAAATGTAACAATAAGATTTCAAAGAACTTAAAAGTAATATAAAAACTTTTGAATATTATATATATATATATATATAAGATAGATTACTGTAGAAAGATAGAAAAGATCTTAATTGCAAATTTTAGTTATTAATTTGAGATAAACTCTTGTTTAGAAAAGAAAATTACACCACTAAAAGAGGTTAGAGGAAGAGACAATCAACGGTATTTCTCCCTTTAACTGATTTAGGGATGTTTAGACATTGACTACAAAATTCTAGAAACCAAAAATCAAGACAAAATATCATTTCAAAGGAAAACAAAAAAACATTAGAGATGAAGTAACTAAAAATTCAATAAACATAAAAAATAAAATAACAAAAATCAATATATTAGTAAATATGTAATCCATAATTTATTAAGCAACAAGTTTATGCAATTATGAGCTACGAGCCTCCGCTGTCCAAGTATCATATGCTTTCACGAGGTCTTTGATGAGTGCATACCTATAAAAATCATCAACAGTCAGATTTAGGAACCCAAATAGGTTTGGGTCCCTTCTTATGAAAAGAAGAATGCAATGTATTTGTGTTATGCTGTGAAACATGGAATTTTAGTCTCCATACCCAGTGTGTACTATGGTGGATAGTACAAGTGGGTGAAATATTTCCTAGCATGTCACATGAAATACATCTAACTCCAGAAAAAGGATTTACTAATCTATTTGGGTTATAATATCTCTTCCTTGGTTTTGGCTTTAGATCAAGTGTTGATGTATTCCAATTCCTCTCAAGTGTATTCAATTTAACTTTAAATCTCAAGTTAACACATTCTAAAGCTGCATTATTAACTCTCAAATTGTACTCCCTATGCTCAGATTTATCAATATATCTTAAAATCAGATTCAAGTGAGGTGTAGGATGCTTTCAATGAATCATGCTCAATAACCAACTCAGAGTACTTTTTATTCAATTCATCAAACTCATTAAGTAAGGACATGTGATTGCTATCAATTTGGAGGTGATCCTTAATCTAAACTTCATGCTCTTTTTATAAATTCAAAAACTCTAATTTCAAACTAACATGCATTTTCTTAAGTTTTTTATATGATGCATTAATTTTCTTACATATTTCAAGTAGTTGATCATAGGTTTGTTGGCATACCTCTTCTTGGTCAGACTGTTCAAGATGATTATCGGCCATCAAACACAAGTTTGTGGTTTCCTTCTCTGCTTCAGTCTCAGAGGAGTCAGATGCAGAATCCGCCCCGAACGACTTTTGGAATCACTTATTATCCTTCCTGAACTTAGGTTTCTTCTCACCCTTCTCTTTGTTTGAGTGATCCTTAAGTGTAAGACAATCAGCCTTAACATGTCCAGGTTTCCTGCATTCAAAACGGCCAACATCAGAAGAATTTTTATAATTTTTGTTATCCTTACCCTTTTTCAATTTCTTATGATGATTGTTGTTTTTTTCTTAAAAAGCTTTTAAATTGCCTAGTGATGAAGGAAACATCATTGTTTTTAGATCCTGACAGAATCAGTGTCCGTGTTGTTGGCTTTTAGTGCCATAGTTTTCTCCTTCTTTTTCTCACCTGCATCAAGATTTTTTTTATTCACACCTTGCTCATAAGCAATGAATGTTCTAAGTAAATTATCAACATAATAAGTATTTAAATCTTGAGATTCATTAATTGTAGTGATCTTAGCATCAAAAGAAGAAGACAAAACATCTCAAAATTCTATTGACCATTTCATAATTAGTTAGCTCTCTTTGTAAAGCATATAATAAGGTGACAATTTGAGTAAACCTTGTATACATATCAGAAATTGATTCAAAAAGTTTCATACAAAAAAGCTGGTAGTCATGCAATAAAATATTCAATCTAGATTGTTTAACTTCATTGGTTTCTTCATAAGTTACACACAATCTATACCAAATTTCTTTACCAGTTGCACAAGTTGAAACACACATATAATTTTCTGATTTTAAAGCACAAAAAAAATAGTTTAAGCATTTTGTATTAAGTTGTGCTAAATCTCTTTCATAAAAAGTCCATTGAGTAAAAGGAATTTCAATTTTAATGCTATTAAGTTCACTAGAAGGTGATGTATAACCTTCTTTAACAAGCATCCACATACGATAATCAAGTGATTATAAAAACGAAGACATGCGAGTTTTCCAAAAATAAAAAGAATATTATCATACAAAGGTGGACATGTAATAGAATATCCTTCTGTTGTATTACGATTACCAAAGTTAGCCATAAATCAAAATTTAAAAAGTTTTCAAATTTAATTTTATGAATCATGTTCTAATACCACTTGAAAGTTTGTTAGGGATGTTAAGCCCTTATGAGCTAGTCCCAAGGCTAACCAAGAGGGGGGGGGGGATGTGAATTGGTATTTTAAAAAATCTTTCAATTAAAACACAATCTTAAAATAAAAACCAAGATTCACCATAAAAATCAAAGTGCCGAAAATAAATGCGGAAGCAGTAATAAAGAACATAGAAATTTATAGTGGTTCGATCAAACGACCTACATCCTCTCCCTGGAGGCGCCTTTTGAGTATTGTACTAAACTTAGTGTCTCTCCTTTTGCCCTCACAGTAAGGTGGAGAAGCCTTTACAAACCTCCTTTCCACCAACTCAAGTGAGGCTAAGAACCTAACTCCTTTTACTTCCTCTAGAAGCAGATATAGAACCCAACGCCTTTTGCTTCCTCCTGAAGTGGGCAGAGAACCTTAATCAGATGCTGAAGTTTACCTATCTAGAACCCTCAAGGAACTAAGGAAGATGACTGGAGAAGATGTCGATGGATCCTTACTTGGAGCAACCTTTGTGAACTCCCTCACAAGATCCTCTCTATCTCTCCCCTGCTCTCCCTCTCCTCTTGGCTCTCTTAGGTTAGAACAACAGTAAAAGATGAGCTGTTGGGTAGAATAAGAGCTCTTAAATAGAAGAATTTTGAAATAGCTCTTATTTTATATAAATAGACTTTATCGTCCAGGATGATATGGATATCGTCCTGGATGATCAGTGTAAATTTAGCTTAATCAGCCCGAATGGTTTTGGATGATTAGAAGGTTTTTGTTCATATCGTCTAGGCTGATAATATATCATCCTGTATAATTAGTATAAATCGAAGAATATCATCCTAATAATCACGCTGAATGGATGTCTGGACGATATAAAAAATAGCTTAATCGATCAGGCCAATCTCACCATCATCCCGGATAATTAGTTCAAATATGTGAAACTCATCCAGAGCATTGACTAGAATAGAAGATGGTCGATGTCAATCATCCAAGAGACCGTCTCGGACAATCCTACGATCATCCAAGATAATGTGATTGTGCAATCAAACATTAATTGCTTTCTTTAATTACTATATTAAAATAGGCATAATTATGCTATATCATCCAAGATGATGTCCTGGATGATGTTCAAAAATAAAGAATACCTAAATAGATCAGGCATCTGATTTCTTTCTGATTTGAGCCTATCATCCTAGCCAATATGAATATCATCTAGGATGAAGTAATTAATGACGACTGCCTTAACCAGGATGCCCTAATTAGGATTTCTATTTTTGAACAGCTTATCTAGGATGATGTTTGGATCGTCCAATATGATGTGATCAAAATAGATAACTCTAACAAACAGACAAAATTTTTTCCCCATGTGTGTGTGCAAGGTTACTCAGTATCAGGAACCATATTGTTTACAATAGACTCAAGAAAAGGAAAAAATTACAAACTGACTCAGACCTAATCTATCCAATCTTGAGCTAGCTTGAGTTGCACTCGATCTTGTGGACCTGGAATGTTAGTAGGAAAGATAGTCGTAAAAAAATATGAATGTTTTCTATCATCAAAATTCTAATACATAAGATCATATTTGCAACATTATCCATTCTCTCCCTTTCTTGTGATTTCAATCCTTTCTAATTCTTTCAATTCTTTTGTTCTTTATTGACAACATTTCCATGGCTCTTGTTGCTTCTTCCATGACCTTTTGCTTTAGTTTAAATGCTCAAGTGACATTTCATGAGTCCTTGCTTACTAGTCTTCCTACTAGAGGTATCACTTTTGGTTCCTTCATAAACTAAAAATTTGTCACTTTTGGCGGGCCGACCCTGACTGAGACTGTTGTATTCTCTCCTCCCCAGAGGAGAGGATGTGCAACCATGCATCCCTTTGGATGACCAATGGCTCGTAGATAGCCTGAGCACCTGCTCATCCTGCTCCCCTTCCTATATAGCCAGTGCACCATATGGTTAGAAAGCCAGTGCCTAGACCACTCCCTGCTCTATATACCCATCCTATGATCAGGCGATTAGTGTCTACCATACCTATTGCATAGGCTGCTTCAGCCCCTTAATACTGGTAGCCTGTTGTTACCCCTCCCCCCTATTATTCTGGCAGAGGCAGCTCGCGTTCGGGTTCCCCCTTCTATTTTCTCTAGAAGGAGGGGTGCCTAGACCGAGGCTCCTTGCCTTTCGCCCGTTAGGCTTCAGTGTTTGCTTGTCTCTCTCACCTAGAGATTGTCGAGCAGACCCTGCGCTTCCTATAGTTCCTATTTCACCTGATCCTTGGTTAGTGGGTTCAGACTTACCTTCCTCCTCCTTCGGCCTTGGGAGAAGGGCTTGGAGGAATAGAAATTGAAGATTAAGATTAATTGTATTTGAGGCAGATAGGTAGAGGATGGTAGAGGTAGTGGTTCAGTAGGAGCCTATTTAGAGGAGAGTTGTCCCCATACATTAGGAGCACTTAAAAAAGTATTACGTTTAAGTTTTGCACATCACAGTGGGAGCCTTGTGCCCCCTATGAAATATCCCTCTGTATGTGTACCACATGAAAGGATCCTTCTTACTTTCGGTAGTCTGTATGGCACTATGATTAATCCTCTGCCACATAATGTTCATTACAAAGAGTATAAGGCTACCCTTGAAGGCGATACGCTAATATGCCACAGGGATATTTATGTTTACGTCTATGCACACCGATCACATTAGTTTTATTACATAGAACCCTTAGTTCATCCTCCCCTTAAGAGGATTTGTTCTCCCTCAATTTTACTAAGCACCCCCAAGTAAGGTTTAGGTTATCAAAATCAATGGGTTTTATTTTCCTAGATTTCCTTTTATCCCTCTATATGTGTATCCCCTGATAGGATCCTTCTTACTTTTTGGCAGTTTGTGTGGCCACGATAATTTATCCTCTACCACATGATACTGATTACGAAGAGTATAAGGCTATCCTTAAAGGCAATATACTAATACGCCATATGGTTTTTTATATTTACATCTGTGGAAACTGATCACATTGGTGTTATCACATAGAACCCTTAGTTTATCCTCCCCTTATGAGGATTTCTTTTCTCCCAGTTTCACATGGCAACCCCAAGTGTGGTTTTGGTTATCAAAACCAATGCGTGTTATTTTCCTAGATTTCCTCTTATCCCTCTTTATGTGTACCCCCTGATAGGATCATTCTTACTTTTCGACAGTCTATTTGGCCATGAAGATTTGTCCTCTACCACATAATGTTCATTACAAAGCGTATAAGGCTACCCTTGAAGGCGATACACTAATACAGCATAGGGATATTTGTGTTTATATTTGTGCACAATGATCACATTAGTGTTATGATATAGAACCCTTAATTCATCCTCCCCTTGCAAGGATTTGTTTTCTCCTAATTTCACTTGGCATCTCCAAGTGTGGTATGGGTTATCAAAACCAATGTGTGTTATTTTCCTTAATTTTATCTTATCCTTCTGTATGTGTACCCCTGATAGGATCCTTCTTACTTTTTGACAGTTTGGGTAGCCACAATGATTTTTCCTCTATCACACGATATTCATTACGAGTATGAAGCTACCCTTGAAGGTGATATGCTAATATGCCACAGGGATATTTGTGTTTACGTCTGTGCACACCAATCACATTGGTGTTATCACATAGAACCCTTAGTTCATCATCCCCTTACGAGGATTTATTTTCTCCTAGTTTCACTTGGTACCCCCAAGTGTGGTTTGGGTTATCAAAACTAATGATTGTTATTTTCCTATATTTCCTATTATTCCTCTATATGTGTACCCCTGATAGGATCCTTCTTACTTTTCAATAGTCTATGTGGCCACGACGATTTATCCTCTACCACATGATATTTATTATGAAGAGTATAAGGCTACCCTTAAATGTGATACACTAATACACCATAGAGATATTTGTGTTTACATCTATGCACATCGTTCACATTGGTGTTGTTACATATAACCCTTAGTTCATCTTTCCCTTATGAGGATTTATTTTCTCCCACTTTCACTTGGCACCCCCACGTGTGATCTGGGTTATCAAAACTAATGCGTGTTATTTTCTTAGATTCCCTCTTATCCCTCTATATGTATACCCCCTGATAGGATCCTTGTTACTTTTTGGCAGTCTATGTGGCCATGAGAATTTGTCCTCTACCATACGATATTTGTTACAAAGACTATAAGGCTACCCTTAAAAGTGATACGCTAATACGACATAGGGATATTTATGTTTATGTTTGTGCACATCGATCACATTAGTGTTATTACATAGAACCCTTAGTTCATCCTTCCCTTGCAAGAATTTGTTTTCTCCAGTTTCACTTGGGAACCCCAAGTGTGGTATGGGTTATCAAAACCAATGTGTATTATTTTCTTAGATTTCCACTTATCCTTTTATATGTGTACCCCATAATAGGATCCTTCTTAATTTTTGATAGTTTGTGTGGCAATGATGATTTGTCCTCTATCACATGATATTCATTACGAAGAGTATAAGGCTACCCTTGAAGGAGATACACTAATATGTCATAGGGATATTTATATTTACATTTATGCACATCGATCAAATTGGTGTTATCGCATAGAACCCTTAGTTTAATTTCCCCTTACGAAGATTTTTTTTTTCTCTCAGTTTTACTTGAAACCTGCAAGTGTCGTTTAGGTTATCAAAACCAATATGTGTTATTTTTATAGATTTTCTCTTATCCCTCTATTTATATACCCCCTGAAAGGAACCTTCTTACTTTTCTACAGTTTGTGTGGCCATGATGATTTATCCCTCTACCACATGATGTTCATTGCGAAGAGTATAAGGCTATCCTTAAAGGTGATACGCTAATATGCCATAGGGATGTTTGTGTCTATATTTGTACACACCAATCTCATTGGTGCTAGCACATAAAATCTTTGATTTATCCCCTCATTAAGAGGATTTGTTCTTATCCAGTTTCACTAGGCACCCCCAAGTGTGGTCTATGATATCAAAACTAATAATTCAAACCCATTTTTGAGATGTGATATTGGGTCCATGTCCACCTAGGTTAGTTAGATATGGTGATGTTGATCTATTATCCATACATAAATTTCTTTCTTCTACCAGTCTTGGTATGATCTATATGCTACCCAGTTTTACTTGGCATCCCCAACTGTGATCTGGGATATCAAAACCATTCAATTGAATTTCTTTGAAGGATTTGATACTAGGTCCATACCAACCCATGTTAGTTGGGAGTGGTAATGTTGATCCAATATCAAATTACAAATTCTATTCATATATCAATTTTGTTATGATTGTGCTTCACAGGTTAATTCGTGTGGCTAATGTGGCCTGGTTATCAAAGCCAATATTTTAATTCTTTACTAGATCTTGTCTAATCTTTATCTCCCCAGTTTTATTCATATGGCGAATATGGCCTGGGTTATCAAAGCCCATCTTATCTCTATCTCTTTTTGTTCCAATCATTGATTGTGAACATATAAAAGAAAAATAAAAATATAATAAAAAAAGAGGAAGCTCTCAGTTGAGCAAAATTGGTTGCCCTTGTCATAGGTGGAACCCAGCTTTATCTCTAAGAGCTCAAATTCCCCCCCCCCCCCCTCTTTTTTTCTTCTATTATTTTGATATGATAATAAAGTTACCTAAGAAATTTCATTGGCATTTGGATACTCATGGCCATGTTGATTTATCCTCTACCACATGATAACTAAAAGTTAGCTTGGGAATTCTTAGATAACTTTTTTATTAGAATTCTTCCACTTACCTTTACCTTTTCCTTCATATTCTTACACAGAGTAGTGTTAGGTTGGTGCTGAGGTAACTTTCACATTTTATGCTACAATTTTAATATGGTCAGGTAGGTAGTTGGTCTACATGCTTACCTGGTGGGGTGCTCGTCAGGGTCCCTAGGAGGAATACCCCATCACCTTGACTCTTTACTCACTATTTTGAATGGATCAAGTGAGTATTGAGCCCTTCTTTATTTACTGCATTGATATGGTCAGGCAGATGTTGAAGCTTACCTAGTTAAGAGAACCTGACAGAGTTCCTAGGATGTATTGAAAGTTTGTTAGGGATGTTAAGCCCTATGAACTTAGTCCCAAGCTATCCAAGAGGGGAGGGGTGAATTGGTATTTTAAAAAAGTTCTTTTCACAAAGAGTAAAAACACATAAACCAAAATCACACCACGAGAAAAATAAATGTAGAAATTAAATTGCAGAAGCAAGAAAATAAGAACATAGAAATTTATAGTGGTTCGGTCAACTCGACCTACGTCCACTCCCCGGAGGTGCCCTCCGAGTATTGCACTACAAACGTGACTCTCCTTTAGCCCCCACAGCTAGGAGGAGAAGCCTTTACAAAAACCTCATTTTTTCCACCCCGACAAGGAAGAGAACCTATCTCCTTTTGCTTCCTCCTGAAGCTGGCAGAGAACCACAACCAAAACCTAACTCCTTACCTCTACCTACCCTTCCACGGATGAGAACTTCTAGACGAAGAAGAAGCAGAGCGATCCTTGAAGCAACCCTTATGAATCCCCTCACAAGCTCCCCCTCAAAAGATCCTCTCTCTCTCTCTCTCCCTCTCTCTCTTTCTCTCCTCAAGGCCTTCTCAGGTCAAGGCAGCAGCCAAAGGTTTCTTAAAATGTTGAACAAGAGATCTTAAATAGAAGAGCTTCAAAGGAGCTCATTAATTGCAAGTTGCCAACAATATCATCCAGGCCGGTATAGACATCGGCCTGGACGATCAGTACAAACCTCAGAAGATCGGCCAGAGCATCGCCCTGAATGCAAAATTAGATGATTAAAAATTGGCTTGATCGTCCAGGCTGATCTCACGATCGTCCCGGCCGATCAGTTCAAATAAGAGTAAAATCGTCCTGAGCATCGCCCTGTTTACAAGCTGGCCGATCCCGATCGTCCAGGAGTAACTAATGATTTTGAATATATCGTCCTGGTCGATCCTGCGATCGTCCAGGACGATGTGATCATATCAATCATCCTTAATTTCTCCCTTGATTTCCTGATCAATTAAGGCATAATTTGAGAATATCGTCCAGGCCGATCAATGATCATCCTGGCCGATAATTAAAAAATACATTATACCTTAATTGTCTATAGCGGTGACTTCTTTCTATTTTGAGCGTATCGTCCTGGCCGATACATGTATCGTCCGGGCCGATTTGTTAATGTTGGCTGCCTTAAAGAAGAAACCATATTTAGACTTTCTGTTTTAAGCCTGATCGTCCAGGACGATGTAAATATCATCCTGGTCGATATGAGTAAAAATAGAAATTCTAATTCACTCAAGTGTGTGTGTTTAGGGTTACTTAGAATCAGTCTCTTTGACCATTACAAATAGACTCAAGAAGAGGAAAAAACAAAGTACAGACTGACTCAACCCTAAACCTACGCAATCTTGAACTGGCTTCGTTTGTTCATCCGATCTCTTCGATTCCTGAAAAGTTAGAAGAACCAAGTAGTTCAAGAAAAATAATAGTGTTTGTCAATCATCAAAACATAAGTCATGAAAATAGATTTGCAACAATCTCCCCCTTTTTGATGATGGCAAACACAAGTAGGAAAAACTCAGAAAAACAGTTCATTAGAAATTCAAAGTTACAAGCACATACCCTTTTTCCTACCACATCCTACTCCCCCTTTTGTCATCACAAAAAGAGGGTCCAGACACACAAAAGAAAAAGAGAAACAACACAACAGAAACTAAAACAGTCTAAAAAGACAAACTACAAAAAACAGGAACAAACAGCAGAAAACACAGATTAGAAAAATGAGGGACCCTGATCATCAGATGGAGGTGGTGGAGGTGGCTGCTGAAAGTAGCTGCCAAGCGTGGTAAATTGAGCATTGAACCAGGTGATGTCCTGGTCATGCTGCTGCTGCTTGTGAGTAAGGTAACTGTCAAAACGGGCTAAATCCTCAGTGCGGTGCTGCTCGTAGCTGGCAATGTCCTCATAGTGTTGTTGCTCCTATATAGCAATGTAGGCGTCAAAGCGGGTCTCCCATCGATCAAACCTCTCTATCAACTGATCAATCGGTGAGTGCTGGTGTAGAGGAACAGGATCAGAAACGGGAGCGAGAGTGGGAGCCTCCTCCTCTCCAGCCCCCCGACCTTCCCCATCTCCTGGGTGGAGATGAGTACTATGAAGGATAGTGAAAGAATTGTTTGAGTAGCAAGGAGACTAAAGGTCGTGAGGAGCAGGGTATTGGAGATTGTATTTAATTTCAAGAATATAGGCTATAATATATCCTAAGGCTAGATTGGGTTTTCTCCTATGGCCTGGATCACGAATAGTTGTTAGGTGATCAATGTAGCGAAAGAGTAGATCAGTGGCATTAAATTCTCTCCGGGCCATAATGAAAAAGGTGGTCAAGGAAAGTAGAGGAGTGATGTGGATTTGGTCCCCGGCTTTTGGAATTATGGAAGTGCGATGGACATGTTGGATTGTCCTAGCATCTTTGACTAAAGAGCTAGTCTCTCCAACATGAATGGGTGTGTTGGTTTGGTGAAGGAAGTGGTTTGCCATGGACCAATCAAAATCCAGATCAGTAACGATTATGTGCAGCATATCCCCGGTGGTGGATAGTTGTAAAAGCTCCGCACAGTCCTGATATGTGATCTCGACTGGACGTCAATTCAGATAGGAGGTCAGGCCTGTGAAAGTAGAATTTATGCGAAGATTTGCATAAAATTCTAGGAGGAGTTCAGAAGAAAAAGGGACAGCGAGGGTGAGTATGAAACAAAGAGAGGTGTGGGCAAAGATATCCATTATCAGATACGAGAGATATGCAAGATTGATTATTCGAGAGAGGGTAATGCCATACTCTTTATAGTGACGGTAGGCAGCCTGATCCTCTGCCTCCCTGAATCGAGGGTCCAGAGTGGCCCTCGAGGAACTCCCAGAAGCTTGTCGAGATCGTTTCCCACTAGCCATAGCAAGGGATTAGCAAGGAGACGCAAGAGGAGAAGGGATGAAGTGGAAAGCCATGGCTGGATAGGCCAAAATTTAAAGAAACGGCCATATCTTCCAGGCCAATCGCAGAATCGTCCAGGCCGATATGGCTCAATAATTACGTACAGGCCGATTGGTCAAAAAGGTGGTCCGATCGTCCGGGACGATCAGATATCTGCCAGGACGATTAGACGTAGGCGATCGTCCCGAGGAGACAATCCGGATGACCGTTGAAAAAGCAGATCGTCCAAGCTGATTAGGTGTATCATCCAGGACGATGCACAATAATTGATCGTACCGGTCAAAGTTAAAACGTTTTAAATCTATGCCACGTGTATCGTCCAGGATGAACAGTGGATCGGCCAGGACTATTTTCCAATAATGGATCATCCGGGGCCGAATTTAAGGATTTAAACGTGCTGCCACGTGGATCGTCCAGGACGATCCAGTGTATCAAGCAGGTCGATGCACATAAAATGCATCGGCCAGATGAAATATTCTATCGGCCAGGACTATCATCATGATTGCAACAGAGTTTGATCAGATCGTCCAGGACGATATGGTATCGTCTAGGACGACGAGTTACAGAAAGCACAAAAAAGGTCAGCAGATGGAATTTGAAGAGATTTTGTCTAATCGTCCAGGACGATACATGTATCGGCCAAGACGATGTGACTAAAATTTGAAACCAAGGAAAAGATTATGATGATCAAGGCCCTCAAAAATAAAACAAAATAAAAGCAGAAAAACACAGTAATAGAAAGCTAAAAACATCAAAAATGAATATTTTTTAATTTTAATTTATTATTATTATTATTTTTTTTATTTTATCAAGGCATCATATGAGAAGTTCCCAAATAATTAAACTTTAGAGTTCCACTAGATCAAGGATTTTAGCCAATCCTAATCAGATAAAGGTAAAATATCCAATTCTGTTAACCCTAGATCAGACATCCTTCAGGGTACAAATTTTCTTATGAAAAATAAAAGACCTAACTCAGAATACCTTAAAAGGATAAAAAAAAGATCCGTTCAAAACTTGATTACAATGAAAATATCTCATAAATAATAAAACAAAGTAATTTGTCTCAATCATGGAATTTGAAATCAAGCCTTTGAAATCATCAAATAATCAATGAGTTTTCTAGGTTTTAAAAGTTTTGAAAAGAGAGGATAGCTTGCATTTAGTGGGCTCATTTTCTGCCTCTTGTCATTTTGATTGGCACTTTTGAGCATCTTTTGAAACTTTGATACACTTTTTTGTATATAGCTTTCTTTTCAATTTGGCTTCATTGGCCTCTTTCCTTTTTAACTCTTGCAAGCTAGAAACTCTTTA
>NW_021319651.1:80288-97710 GCF_001605985.2 Dendrobium catenatum | reverse complement strand
ATATTAGACATTATATGTTTTGATAATCTTCCTTTGTTTTTGAAAAAACTCGCACAGCAATGTCAGTTTTATAATATACTGAATTATTGCTGTGGAAATGCTTATTCAGAGGTTATTCTAAACTTATATAAATTAATAGATGTTAAAATGAAGTTGCATTTCTTTACCGGAATGGGACTTTTGATGAAACGAGATTTGATACCATGTGGAATGAAAAGGGGTGTTTAACCTGATTTTTTACTGTGCTTTCAAATCTGAGGATTACATGGCATAATACTCTACTTGAAAACCTGGTAAAGAAATATTGGATAAGTTGTGTATCAACTATGAAGGGAATTAATGAGGTTAACAATCACGTTTGATTATTCTTTAATGACGTACAAAAACTTTTTGTAATGAAATCATGAATCATTTCTGAATGTATATAGGGTTTAACTAAGATAAGTTTTACTGAATGTATTAGGAAAGAACTTTGAACTATAAAAAAGTAAAGATTTTTGAGATGACTTGCATTAGTGAATATGGCTAATAAGTGGAATCATACTGAATCTGGATTTGAAATATTATAATTGATACTTACTTTCGTAATTTTGCTAATATGAGAAAGGGGTGAATACAAGAAATTGATATAGAGTGACGAAGAAGAAGCGGAGAAATGTTTGAACACCTAAAGGGCGTAAATAGGAATTGAATTTGGGTCTGAAGGAAAGTGAATGTTGATACATACCAGAGTGAATTAAAGATTTATAGGAGAACAACACTGTAAGTCATAATTTGCAGAAAGATCACGGATGATTTAAATTGTTAAAAGGACTTCTGTATGTTTGGTTATTGAATGCAGGAAAATCAGGACATGTGGGAACTGTTGAAAAAACTATCAGATATCAAGCAAAGAAAGGAAAAGAGGATGAGGAGAACTAAGTGACGAGAATTAGGACCAAGACGGAGAATAACACAGTGCGTGCTGCATTATTACGGCCGCAGCCGCACGGTATCATGCGAATCTGGTTCTGAATATCATGAGCGCTTGGAAAAGAAGGAAGAGGTATATACACTGTGATTAATTGTGGAAAGATTCATTTCTTGAGAAAAGTGATGAGGAGAGGTATGTAAAAGAAGAAACTGAGATTAAATTAGTTTGATTTAGAAATACTATCTTGACGTGAGAAAAATCATGTTGAGAGAATGAATATGAATTTGAGAAAACATATATAAAGACATTAAGAATATATTATTTGATTAAATCTGAGAGAACGCTTATCCTAATTTATTTAGGAGGTTTCGTCTTGCTTGACGATATAATAGATTGATATTTGTATGTTTTTTTTCGCTGATGAAGAATGCACAAGTTGACTTGCGTATTTTATAATATTAGACATATACACTTATTTCGAAATATATGTCAATTTTGATAGCATTTACAAAAAAAGGATATGTATTTGAATAAATATAACTTGATGAGGTAATTGTTTAAAATTCATTTAGTATTAACCAATAATGAATCTTTTCAAAAACAGATACTATTTATTTAGATCATTAGAGAAATTATAAATTAAGAGTTTGTAAGAAAAGTCTCTTTGACTTGTATCTGCAATAATACATGGGACAGTGTTCGGTAGCTACATCCGTAGAGAGTAACATTTACCGAAGGATGTAAAAAAATGACTGTGATACAATAGAGCATGGACATATAAGCCAGAACAAATGGCATGGCCCATTTTTGGATTTCTTATATGTTCTTCGTCATTTACATCACGACTTAGGTTTATCACTACTAATTTTTTTTTATTTGCCTTGAGTTTATCCTAAGTGTTGGGAATCCAGTTCTGCACATGCCCTGACTGTTCCCTCATATCATCAACAACAATATAGAAGTCCCTTTAACATATTATATCATGCCTTATCTTTTCTCCAAATTTTGATGATGCCTTTTGTTTCTTCCTTAGAAAGCTTTTTGAATTAGCCTTGGATGAAGGCAACTTCATCAGCTATCAGACCCGAGATTCGAAGAGTCCGATTTCGTGCGCCTTTAGTTGCAAGCTATTCTTCTCCTTACTTCTTCTGCAGCCTATAATAAGCATCTTCTTTGTTACCCTTGCGTTCCATACAGCTCGAGTGAGTTCCGAAAGAGATTCATAGTTAAATCTTTAAACATTCACAATATGAGAAACAGAATATTACCTGCGTCTGTTCTCTAAAGTCGTAACCCCTATCTTGATAGTAGATGACAAACAAGTGACTTCTGCTAAGATAAGTGCCAATTAATCCATTGACTGTTGTATATTTTTCTATCTGCCATCATATGCACTCAGGGTCTGCAGCATCTACAAAAATCTCGATATTACTTTTTCCATAAGCGGGGGTAGCGAAGAGGAAGAGATGAGAGATTATGGAGGGTCAAGATTTAAGGACTTCATCCTATACTAGATGTTTCAAGCTACCAATAGTCAGTGAAGTAACTATTGAGTAAACTAGATACATGTCAGAAATTGATTCATGGGGTTTCAACGTAAAAGTTGTAAGTCATGTAAAGAGAAATTCAACGTGATTGTGTTAACCTCATTAGTGCTCCATAGGTGATCACAACTATCGCCAAATTTCTTTACAGTTTTGCAAGTAAGAATGCATGTAATCCTCAGATTTTAAAAGCACAGAAAAAGACAGTTCAAGACATTTTGCATTCAATTGAGCTAACATCCGTTCATCCAAAAAGTCATTCGGTAAAAGCAACTTTTCCATTTAACATCTTATTTCATGAGAAGGTGGAGAATAAAATTACTTGAATAAGAATCCACATGCGTATATCAGTAGTTATAAAAGCGTTGACATGCCAGGTTTTTCAAAAATCAAAAGGTAAGTTATATCAAACATAGGAGGTCGGGTATAGGAATACCCTACCGCTAGTGTTAGATTCCAAGGTTTAGTCATGAAACAACTTCAAAGTTTTTAAACTTATTTTCGAATCCCGCCTGATACCAACTTGAAAGTTTGTTAGGGATGTTAGCCATAACTTTCAGTCCTAAGCTAACAGGAGGGGGGTGAATGGTATTTAAAAAATTTTTTCACAAAGAGTAAAAAACATATAAACGAAAATCCAACCAGGCGAAATTAAAATGCGAAGCAAGAAAATAAGAAACATAAATTTAATAGAGGTTCGGTCAAACTCGACTGCTACGTCACTCCCCAGAGGCGCCTTCGAGTATGCCTACAAAGTGACTCCTCCTTTAGCGCTATTCGGGTAATAGAATACCCTTCCGTAGTGTTACGATTCCCAAGGTTAGTCATGAATCAAATTCAAAAAGTTTTTAAACTTAAATTTTCGAATCCCGCTCTGATACCACTTGAAAGTTTGTTAGGGATGTTAAGCCCTATAAACTTAGTCCTAAGCTAACCAGGAGGGGGGTGAATTGGTATTTTAAAAAATTTCTTTTCACAAAGAGTAAAAACATATAAACCAAAATCACACATGCTGAAATTAAAATGCAGAAGCAAGAAAATAAGAACACATAAATTTATAGAGGTTCGGTCAACTCGACCTACGTCCACTCCCTAGAGGCGCCCTTCGAGTATTGCACTACAAACGTGACTCTCCTTTAGCCCCCATAGCTAGGCGGAGAAGCCTTTACAAAAACCTCCTTTTTGCCACCCTGGCAAGGCAGAGAACCTATCTCCTTTTGCTTCCACCTGAAGCTGGCAGAGAACTACAACTAAAAGAAACTCCTTATCTCTACCGAAACTTCCACGGACGAGAACTTCTAGACAAAGAAGAAGCATAGCGATCCTTAAAGTAACCCTTGTGAATCGCCTCACAAGCTCCCCCTCACAAGATCCTCTCTCTCTCCCTCTCTCTCTTTCTCTCCTCAAGGCCTTCTCAGGTCAAGGCAGTAGCCAAAGGTTTTTCAAAATATTGAACAAGAGCTCTTAAATAGAAGAGCTTCAAAGGAGCTCATTAATTGTAAGTTGCCGACAATATCGTCCAGGTTGATATAGATATCGGCCTGGACGATCAGTACAAATCTCAGAAGATCGGCCAGAGCATCGCCCTAAATGCAAAACTGGATGATTGAAAATTGGCTTGATCGTCCAGGCCGATCTCACGATCGTCCCGGCCGATCAATTTAAATTAGAGGAAAATCGTCCTGAGCATCGCCCTGTTTACAAGCTGGCCGATCCCGATCATCCAGGAGTAACAAAGGATTTTGAATATATCGTCCTGGCCGATCCTACGATCATCTAGGACGATGTGATCGTATCAATCATCCTTAATTGCTCCCTTGATTTCCTAATCAATTAAGGCATAATTTGAGAATATCGTCCAGGCCGATCAATGATCGTCCAGGCCGATCAATGATCGTCCTGGCCGATCAATGATCGTCATGGCCGATAATTAAAAAATACAGTATACCTTAATTGTCTATGGCGGCGACTTCTTTTTATTTTGAGCGTATCATCCTGGCCGATACACGTATCGTCCGGGCTGATATATTAATGTCGGCTGCCTTAAACAAAAATCAATATTTAGACTTTCTTTTTTAAGCCTGATCGTCCAGGACGATGTAAATATCGTCCTGGCCGATATGAGTAAAAATAGAAATTCTAATTCTCTCAAGTGTGTGTGTATAGAATTACTTACAATCAGTCTCTTTGACCATTACAAATAGACTCAAGAAGACAAAAAAAATAAAGTACAGACTGACTCAACCCTAAACCTACGCAATCTTGAACTGGCTTCGTTTGTTCGTTCGATCTCTTTGATTCCTGAAAAGTTAGAAGAACCAAGTAGTCCAAGAAAAATAATAGTGTTTGTCAATCATCAAAACATAAGTCATGAAAATAGATTTGTAACATGTATTCCTCACCACCCTTTTACCCTGATGTCGTATCGTAATCAGGTATGCATTAGACTCTAACTCTTTACTCACTATTTCAAAAGGATCAAGTGAGTATTGAGCCCTTCTATATTTATTGTGTCAAGCTGGTCAGGCATATGTTGAAGCTTACACGATTGAGAGAGCCCGATAAAGTCCTTGGGAGGCATTCTTCATAACCCTTTTACCATATGTCCTGTTATAATAGGCAGGCATCAGACCCTATCTTTTTACTCACTATTTTGAAAGGATCATTTGAGTATTGAGCCCTTCTTTATTTATTGCACCAAGCTAGTTAGGCAGATGTTGAAGGTTACCTAGTTAAGAGAATTTGATAGAGTCCCTAAGAGGCATTCCTCACCATCCTTTTACCCTAATGACCTATTATAATCAGGCAAGCATCAGACCTTGACCCTTTACTCACTATTCTGAAAGGATCAAGTGAGTATTAATCCCTTCTTTGCTTGTTGTGCCAATCTAGTTAGGCAGATATTGAATCTTATCTGATTGAGAGAGCCTGATAGAGTCCCTTATAGGCATTCCTTACCACCCTTTTACTCTAATATCCTATTGTGATCAGGCAGGCATTAGGCCCTGATCCTTTACTCACTATTTCAAAAGGATCAAGGGAGTATTGAGCCCTTCTTTATTTAATGTGCCAATCTAGTTAGGAAGATTTTGAAGCTTACCCGGTTGAAAGAGCTTGACAGAGTCCTTGGATGGCATTTATCACCACCCTTTTACCTTGATGTCTTGTTGTGATTAGGCAAGCATCATACCCTGACTCTTTACTCATTATTTTGAAAGGAGCAAGTGAGTATTTAACCCTTCTTCATTTACTAGGCTGATCTGATCAGATAGATGTTGAAGCTTACCTGGTTAAAAGAGCCCTTGAGAGGCATTCTCCACCACCCATTTCACATTCTTTTATGTTGTTTTTGTTGAGTATAGTGAATAGGTTATTAAGCCTAAGTTAATGTCCCACGGCTATCAAGAGGGGGGGGGGGGGGAATTGGTAGTTAAAAATTATCCATCTTTTAGATGAGTTGAACTGAAAATAAATTTAATAAATTTTTATAAAAAGTTTTTTAACCACAACTTTTTAAACAGTAAAATGCAGAAAATAAAAAATAGTAAAAATAAATGACACAAGATTTATAGTGGTTCGGTCTAAACTAGACCTACATCCACTCCCCAGAGGCACCCTCTGAGTATTGCACTAATACCAATAGTGTCTCTCCTTTTGCACCCACAACAAGGCAGGGAAGCCTTTACAAACACACTTTCCAGCACTACCCGGTGCGATAGAGAATCATCATCCTTTTACACTATTTCCAGTGTTGGTAGAGAACCGTCCGTCCTTTCACACTCTCCTAGTGTGGGAAGAGAACCCTTCATCCTTTCACACTCTCCTAGTGTGGGCAGAGAACCCTTCGTCCTTTCACACTCTCCTAGTGTGGGCAGAGAACTCGATCTCCTTAATAGATCTCCTCACAAGAAATCTAGAAAGAAGAAAGAAAAGAGTTAAGTGATCTCAAATCACAAGTAAGAAATCTTACCTTTGAACACCAAGTAAAGCCTTCACTCTCCAGTGGAAGAAATCCTTCTTTGAATGCTCTCTCTCACTCTCTCCTTGAGTCTTCTTTCAATAGGCACGAAGATCAATGACCAAAAGGATTTGGTGGCAGTCTAATTTGGACTATATATAGGAAAGACAAGACAAGAAAAATTTCCCAAAAGCTGTAAATTTTCAATTCTGTATGCAGTGAATCGTCCCGAACGATCGTGGATCATCCTGAATGATTTTACTTAAAGTGTCAGAAATGATCCTAATGTATATTGGTATGAACTTTGTTCGTACACGATCATCGTCCCATACGAACTAGGTTCGTCCGGTACGAAACGGTTATTCTATAGGTCGGTTTCTAAATCCCTGCAGGATGTAACCAACTGAGGTAAGTCGGTTCGGTTCATCCTGGGATGAATAAGTTTCATCCTGAATGATTTTAACAGAGAGTTTCGTCCAGGGACGAAGGGTATATTTTCATCCTGGACTATTTTAAACAGAGAATCTCGTTCAGAGACGAACCATGTATTTCATCTAGACGAACAGTGCAAAGTGAGAATCTAGAGGCGTTCGTCCTGGGACGAATATTAAATTCGTCCGGACGAATAGGACTTAGAAAAATTTTCTCCCTGCCTGTTCGATCCATTGCTCTTCTAAGGGGTTAATTGACATGATTGTCCCGTACGAACTATGTTCGTCCCATAAGAACTATGTTCGTCCCGTACGATCAGTTCACAAAAATTATTCCCCCATATGTGTGTGTTGTGAATATTCACTCAATTACAATCACTCCCTCTCAATTCAAAAACATTTTTAAAGCTTTTAATTTACAAATGATTGGATGCTGAATTTGATTTGAAGTCTTCATAGTTTGGAGTTAATTTTCCTGAAATGTTTGTACACACTAGAGCTAAAACAAATCTTCCAAAAGTGTTAGGAGATATCTATACATAAAACAATAATATTTGAAATCATCAAAATAATACAAGTTGCAAGAATGTAAAACATGAAAATAGCAACTCTCTTAACAGTTTTGATAAGGTCAAACAGATAATTGATTTAATTTTTACTTAGGTTCCCCCTTCATTTTTTCGATATGGTCAGGTGAATATGGGATCCTTTCACATTCTATCCTACCATTTTGATATGGTCAAGTAGGTAGTTGGTTTACTTACTTACTTGGTGGGGTGCCCGATAGGGTCCTTGGGAGGTATACCCCATAACCTTAATTCTTTATTCACTATTTTGAAAGGATCAAGTGAGTATTGAGCCCTTTTTCATTTGCTAGGCTGATCTGGTTAGGCAGATGTTGAAGCTTACTAGGTTGAGAGAGCCCGATAAAGCCCCTGCGAGGTATTCCTCCCCACCCATTTCACCTTCTATTATTCTGTTTCGATAAGGTCAGATAAATAGTTGGTTTAATTTTTACTTGGGCTCCCCATTCACTATTTCAATATGGTTAGATGATTGTGAGACCCATTTATCTTCTATCTTGCTATTTTGATATGGTCAGGCAGGTAGTTGGTCCACTTTACTTCTGCTTTTCCCTCTATTTTTCCCTCACAAAAGTTAGGTGAATTGATGATCCACTCATTCTTCCATCTTTAATGAGCTTTTGTTTGTGATTCTTTACTCTACTTTATTTTTCACATTCAGTCAATACCAACATGTGTGATTCACTAGTTTGTTCACCACCCCTGTTGGAGGTCCTTTTGTTGACCTACCTTTTACCTAATCCTGGGTTAAGGGGTTGATTTGATCAAACTAACAAAGTTAGGACCCAAGACTATCTCCCTTGTATTCAGTGGGTCAAGCCATGTCTGTTGAGCCCAGCCTAAGGCCTTGGGTCAACCTGGTTCACAAGGTCAACCTAAGTTGACCAAAATTAACCCAAATACTGCTTATTAAATTTCAAATTCAATTCATGCCTTTTTAAGCTCAAATTGTACCTCCTTTGGACCTAGTAGGTCAAACCCAACCTATTAGTCCTAGACCCTTACCCTGAGTCAACCTAGTTGACCAGGTCAACCTAGTTGACCAGGTCAACCTAGGTTGACCCATTAATTCCATATTGAGCCCAAATCAATTTCAAACCTTCTTTGATCCGACCCCTCATCCCTTGGACTTTCTTGACCATGTTGATTAGGTCAAACTAATTTCGACACTTAGCTAGGTCAAAGTAAGCCATATTTTTTCAAATTAAGGCTAATTAGGTCAAAATCCCTCTATTTGAAGCATTCAGGACTTTCCTATTCATCCCTTAAGCAAGGCCACAACCAATTGAGTTCAATCACCTCCTAATTAGCCCTAAGATTGATCCTCGGCATTCATCAAAGGTTGGGACTATAAATAGGTCTATTAGGATTCATGAGAGGGGACTTTTGCATTATCTCTCTCCCTAGCCTCTCTAAGCTTGAAAGATTTCTCTTGAGATATTTCTTAATCCTTCCCCACCTTCCCTAAGCCGAATCCACCGTTAAGACCTCGCTGGCTATGAGATCTCTGGTGAACTACTTTCTAAGGTATTTTATGCTCGATCCAGATGCTAAGAGTTCAAGGATTCTTTTAGAATCTTATTCGTGGATAATCTATAAGCTTAGAACACTAAAGATCTTATGAATCCACTAGTTGGATTAAGGTAAATTCAAAACCCTAGCTAGAACACTTAGAGCTATTTAGCATTTCAAAAAGCATATTTTAGATCGAAAAAATACCTTCCCATGACTTCTATTTATCCATAGGATCCATGTTTAAAATTGTGGACCTTTGAAAGGGATCTTCGTTAGCAGCAGAGTGCAGAGGGTGTAAGACTGCACCATCATGAGGGATATAGACGATTGCAAGCCTCCACACTCCTCACAAGAAGGCCAATGGGAGGGAAAATTATATCTTACATATGATCAACCATTAATGATAACGGCTCTCGCTAGCATACCCCGATGGGTAGCAATATACACGACCTGATCAGTATATCGGGGTTTCCCCCACCTGATACATCAGCTTGAGTAGGGTTTATTTATTATGGAATTCTGTTTCCTATGGGCACAAGCCCCATGGATAATTACATATCAAGCTGGAGCCCAAGAATATTCTTGATTAAAGATCAAATATTATTCTTCCTAAAAGGGAGATTGGCACAAAAGGGAGACTAGAAAGTTCCTACTCAAAAGGAAAGAAAGGTTTCAAAGTAGCTTAGTCAACATACGTGGTCCATCTCAGCATCCAATGGGACTAAGGCAATAAAGAGAGAAAGCAAATCAATCACTCAAAGCATTCCGAGAGAAAGGATAGAAGTTGTGTCATCCACACGACATAGATAGGTAGGATTTATAGCTCCCAAAGAGAAGGAGACTTACCTACTAATGATACATACTACGAGACACCGAATGTAGTAGCCATGAATCCTAAATCTAAGGTAGGATTAGTATTCTACCAAAAACTAACACTCGTGGCCTAGCTAATGCATATGGGATTATATGCTGCCTAAAAAGGAAAGTCATCTAACCACCTAAACACATAAAATCCATGCTATCTAATTATTTATGAAAGATAGGTAGGTAAGCTGAGTGTTTTTGGAAGTAAGGCTGATGTCTAGAGAGTTTCCAAATTGGCCTTGGACTTATGCAGGGTGAATGCTTTTAGAGCTAATGCAATTAAATTTTTAATTAGTTGTGTTCTAATACAATGCATGCTAGTTAAAGGTCTCCAAATCAAATATTCATGAGATTTTAAAAGCAGGCTTATATAAAAATAATTTTTTGAAATGACTAGGCTTCTCCAAGTTCGGCACCTCATCCTCATAGGCCAGATTATCTGGACTCTACCTGCAGGTGGGGAAGGTCTTATAGCAAGGAGGGAGAAGAAATACATTAATATGCATGCAACCCCGGATGATTATGGCTATTCCCTAGGTCATTAGGTTTCTATGTTATTTAAATATTAAAATTTTGAATATTAATTACGAGTAGAAAAATAATTTTATCATAGAAAGCCTAGCGAAAGAATGCCAAGCATATGTAAGATTAAAAACCTAGAGAAAGCATGCAATTTATAGTGCACAATTAATAGTAAACACATCAATATAAATCCAAAATAGTGAAGTAAGAAAGTCCACGTCAAGTGTTCTATAAGTATAACCCAGGGTTTGCATAAAAGTAATGGTGGTCAGGCCACCATCGAAAACAACCTGGATTCTAATCCTAATGAATGACACAAGTCATAAAAGTAAGGCATTTCCTCTTCAAGTCTCCATCTTTGAGTGGATCATCCTTCTCTGGATCATCTTCCTTCGGATCATCTCCTTCGGGCTCCAAATGGTTCGTCCTCCAGAAGGGTACCCAAATGAATAAGAAATTTTCTATAAAGGGCCTTTCTTTTTTCTTTTTGGTTATCGAGTATTTAAAATGCCTCACTTTTGAAGACTTTCACAACTTGGTGTATATACAAATTATATTACATTTAAAAAGGAAAATCTAGACTGAAACTCCTGCACGGTTATCCTAATAAAAATAAAACACAATTAATAATACACAGCTTCCCAAGCAGCTAATATTCACAACAAAGTAAACACATTTGGCCAGTGCTCTTTTAATTTGAAGGAGGGTTAAGCAGTTTCTAGAACATCTATAGAAAATAGCATTAGTCTTAAAATTTTAATGATGATTGCCCCCCTTTATAGTATGCTACATGAGCATAATCACCTTCATAAGACTAAATTAGTATCAAAGTGGCCCTAGCCCATGGATAGTCTAATGCACACATCATAGCATAATCAATGTATAAATAATATAATAAAGTAAATCTCAATCACAACATAACAGAGCAAAGAAATCAACCAGCACTCATGCCACACATAGAACATCACCACACATAAAGTAGAAAAAGTAGACACCGGACCTAATCCTAAATCTAGAAGTGGTGCCCTAACAACCTATCTGTGTGTAGCAGGCTTCTGTGGCTTCAGATAGGTCTTATGTAGGGCACTTAATTCAAGTGGCCTAAAGTTCAGATTTGTTGAAGGTATGAAAAAAAAAACTTTATTTAAAGTTTAAATATTAATGAATTGGAATTAGTTTTAGTTTATTTAATTTGTAGATCCATTTTAATACTTAGGGTAGTCATCTTGAAAGTTTAAATTGCATTAGCAAATTTTGAAAGGTCCAGGGTCCTCCTATACGATATGTTAAGGAGCAAAAAGGTCACTATTAGAAATAGGCTAGGTTTGGGGGTTCTAATATTTTAGTTAAATATTAGGCCTTAAGGGGAGTAATTAAGCTTTGAGTTTGCTAAATTTATAGTATTCTAGGCAAAGATATGAATTTTAGAAGTTTTAGGCAATTAAGGAAATTTTAAAATTTTTTTAATAAGGGGATATTTTAAGGTTTTTGATTTAAATTAGCTCCAAACTAATTCTAATCACCCCCAAAGGTCAGAAATGACCTAAAGAGGCGTTCCCAAGTGTTTGGAGAAAATTTAGAAATTTTAATAATTTTTAATTATTTAATTAAGATAAAAAAGTAATTTTTAGTTAAAATTAAATTAAATCTCAGATTAAAGTCCAATTAAGAACTCCTAATTATCTCAGGTTAAGGAATAAAATTTTGAAGAGTTTAAGGTTTTATGGGTAATATTCTGAGTTAAAATAGATTTATTAGAATTTTTTGAAGTTATTAGGGCCTAATTAATAAATAAATTAGGGTTTTTTAATTAAGGGGTTGAAAGGATCCTAAAATTTTTTAGAAAATTCTGAGAATTTTAAGATGTCACTTAGTTTAAGTATTTAAAGTTTCACGTCAATCGAGAATCTATCCTAGCTCATAGATTTTTTTAAAATTTTGTCATATGAGTAATCAATTATTATCCCTAGGATGTCACTATGTTGAATGGGTTTAAATTAAGTTTTGGATTAATTTTTAAAATAACTATAATTAAATAAAATTATTTTAAATCTAATTTAATCAAATAGTAATTTTAATATTTAAATATGTAATTAATAATAAAAAGAAATTTTTTAAAATGATAAAAAATTTAATTATTAACTTATGGAAAATTAAATAAAAAATTAATGAGTTTTCTTATTTTTAAAATAAAAAAAGGGTATTTCTATAATTAATAATAATAATAGTAATAACAATAATTAAAAAACAATTTTTAAATAACTTTGAAAATATTTGATATATAAATGGTGAACGAAGTGTATAATATAATAAGAGAAGAAGTTTAACAAAATTAAAAGGAGGCATATTAACGATTAAGATAATTAATAAGTTAAAATAATAATGAGATGATAATATAATATTATATTAATATATTAAAAAAAGGGGTTTTAAATAATACTATTTGAAAAAATAGCATTTCTCTAATTTTTTACAAATAAATAAAAAGACTGTATTATATATTTTATTTAAAAAATAATAATATTATTAAATGCATACTTATTTATTTAAATAATAATAACAACTAATATATATATATAATATATTATATATATATATATAATATAATATTATATATTTTAAAAAATATGTATCGAATAAGACTTTTAAATTTAACATGTATTAAATAAATATCTAAATAATAATATAATAATAATAATAATAATAATAATACTAATAATAATAATAATACTAATATTAGTATTATTATTATTATTATTAAACTATTTTAAAAAAAGATTTTTAATTTTATTTTATAAAATATTATACTCATATTAAAATTAATTATTAATTAACATTCATAATAATTACAAAAAAAATAATTTGAAATATAGCTAAAATTTTAAATAAATAATAGTTTTAAATTAAAGTACTTATTTTTTAAAAAATTCTGATGTAAAATATGTAATTTTTAAATTAATAAATAATTTTAAATTAATTTCTATCTTTTTAATTTTAAAAAATATTTAAAATTAATTTAAACCTTAATTTAAATAAAACAGCTGTGAGAGGCGATGTGGCGGCTTCTGGTTGGATCCGCGGTTCCAGGGGAATCATTACCAATGGTTATGCCACCGCACAATCAATGGTAATGATTGCCACAGCATTGAATTTAGCGTCGTCTGATCTCTCGCTATATGAGATGGATGTTCCTGATCACGCTAGATCGAGAGCGAAACCACGCGGTTGTTTTCACTGTTCGAAAGAGACTACAGAATGACGAGAACTCTGTCGTTGATCAAGCGATCAACGATGGAGATTTTGTACAATATACCCTAGGCCAAAATTGAAGATCTAAAATGTTTTTGCTTCGTTGGATTGATCGAATCAATGAAATTCGATGAAATTTTAAACACATAATATATGTATGAAGAGTATTCATGGGGAGGTGTTTTCAAGTTCTAAGACGTGCTTAATGAAAAGTTAAATTCTCTTAAGTGTCCTAGGCTTGGATTAGCAATTCACCTCAATTTAAAGGATGGTTTGGACTGTTTAAGGGTTCTTTGAATTTGTAATTTGTCCATGAATGAGTTTGTAGAAGGACCCTCAGACTCCAAACGTCTAGATCGATTACGAAACATCATGGAAAGTATTTGGCCTCGATTTGCAAGAGATTTTGCCGCTGGTGGGCTTTGGCCAGTGGATTTGGGTGAGGGAAGGTGGAGAGGAGTTCAAGGAGCTCTCACTAGCAAATTTTTGGGCTTAGGGAGTACTTTAGAGAATAGAATGCAAGGTCTTCTTTAAGTTGCCCTAGCTCTCTTATTTATAACCTCAAGCTTATGATCAACGGTTGGCATCATATCTAAGGTTAATTAGGAGTAAAATAATACCCATTTAGCTATGGTTTGCATGAATAAAGGAATAGGAAAGTAATTAGGGCATTTAATGGGTTTAATTTGGCTTTAATATGTCAAATTGACCTAATTTGGGCATAGTTTGACCAAGTCCAGGTTTGACTTGATCAACCTTGTTAATTAGGTCAAGGAGGATGGGGGTTTGAGCTTAGTATGGATTTGAATAAATTTGAAATTAATTTGGGCTCAAATGGTTCAAATAGGGTTAACCTGGGTTGACCTAGTCAACCAAGTTGACCCAAGGCATGGGCTTGGGCCAAGTAGGTTGGGTCTTACCCACTGAGTACATATGAGGTTAAAATTGGGATAAAAAATGCATGAAATTGATTTAAAATTGAATAAGAGGAGTTTGGGTCACCTAAGGCTCGGGTTTGGGCTCAACACACTTGGTTTGACCCACTGAACGTAAGGGAGATGGTCTCAAGGCCTGGCTTGATCAGTTTGACCAAGTCAACTCCTTTGACCAGATACAGGGTAAAAATAAGGTAAACAAATGAACCCCCAACAGAGGCGACAACCAAACTGTGAATCACATATGTTAGCATTGACCGAATGTGACAAGGGAAGTAGAGTAAGGAATACAAGACGAATATCACCAAAGGGTGAGAAAGTAGGGGGCTCCTCTCCTTGCCTTACCATATAGTAAGGGTAGAGCTGAGAAGAAAGCAAAGAGCAACATTAAAGATCATCAAAAGGTGAAAAAGTTATGGGATCCTCTCATGGCCTTACCCTATAGTAAGGGAAGAGCGGAGAAAAGAACTAAAGTAAAGTAGACAAGTAAAAGATCACTAAATGGTGATCAGTAGTGGGATCTTCTCGTGGCCTTACTCTATAGTAAGCGTAGAGCCGAGGAAAGAATCAAAGAGAAATGTAGTAAAACAAACCATCTATTTGCCTGACCTTATCAGATTAGTAGGATTGAAGGTAAAAAAGGGTGGTGAGGAATACCTCCCAGTGGCTCTATCGGACTCTCTCAACCAGGTAAGTTTCAATACCTACCTAATCAGTTTGGTGCAGCATATGAGGAAATACTCGATACTCACTCGATCATTTAAAATGAGTGAATAAAGAGTTAGGGTCTAACACATACTTGATCACAATAGGATATTAAAAAAATAAAGGGTGGTGAGGAATGCCTCCTAGGGACCCTGTCAGGCTCTCTCAACCAGGTAAGCTTCAACACCTGCCTAACCAGATCAGTGTAATAGATGAGGAAGGGCTCGATACTCACTTGATCATTTCAAACTAGTGAATAAAGAGTCAGGGTCTGACGCCTGCCTGATCACAGCATGACATCAGAAAAGTAAAGGGTGGTGAGAAATGCCTCCCAAGGATTTTATCTAGCTCTCTCAATAAGGGTAATCTTTAACACCTGCCTAACCAGTTCAGCATAGTAGATAAGAAATGGCTCGATACTCACTCAATTATTTCAAAAGAGTGAATAAAGAGTTAGGGCCTGATGTCTGCCAGATCATAGTAGGACATCAAAAAAGTAAAGGGTGGTGAGGAATGCCTACCAGGGACTCTATCGGGCTCCCTCAACTAGGTAAGCTTCAACACTTGTCTAACCAGTTTGGCACAGTAGTTGAGGAAGGGCTTGATATTCACTCGATTATTTCAAATAAGTGAATAAAGAGTCAGGGTCTAACGCCTTCCTGATCACAGCAGAACATCTGAAAAGTAAAGGTTGGTAAGGAATGCTTCCTAGGGACTCTATCGGACTCTCTCAGCCAAGTAAACTTCAACACCTACCTAACCAGTTTGGCATAGTAGATGAAAAGGTGCTCGATACTCACTCAATCTTTTCGAACTAGTGAATAAAGATTCAGGATCTGTCTTCTACCTGATCATAGCATGACATTAGAAAATATAAAGGGTGATGACGAATGCCTCTTAGGGACTTTATCGGTCTCTCTCAACAAAGTAAGCTTTAATGCATACCTAACTTGCTAAGCGTAGTAGATGAGGAAGGACTCGACACTCACTTGATTATTTTGAACGAGTGAATAAAGAGTTAGGGTTGTGGGGTATGCCTCCAAAGTGCTCTATCAAGCACCCCCGACCAGGTAAGCTTCAACACCTTCCTAACCAGTTTAGAGAAGCAGATGAAGAAGGGCTCAATACTCACTTGATCCTTTCAAACCAGTGTATAAGGAGTCAGGGTGGTGGGGTATGCCTTCTAGATGCTTTGTCAGGTACTCCCAACCAGGTAAGCTTCAACACATACTTAACTATTTCAATTGAGTGAATAATGAGTCAGGGTCTAACACCTTCTTGATCACAGCAAGGCATCAAAAAAGTATGAAATTACTAAACGATAAGAGGGGGTGAATTGTAAAAATCTTTTTCTTAATAAAAGTAACCCTAAACAAGAGTTCTAATTTTTTTGTTGTTTTTGAAATTTTATAACAAAATTTTAAGCAATTTTTCCTTCCACAAAATTTCACATGCAATAGATATGAAAAATTAAAAGCAAGTAAAACGTAAATAACGATAAGGAAAGAACACACCAAGATTTTTATAGTGGTTCGGTCAAAATATGACCTACGTCCACTCCCCGGAGTCCTCCACTCCGGGATTTTCACTATCAAAATAGTTCTCCTTTTGCCCCCCTCGGTAAGGCGGAGAAGCCTTTACAAACCTCACTTTCACCAACCCGGCGTGGCGGAGTGCCAACCTCTATTTTCGCCCTCCTGGTGATGACAGAGAACCTTCTCGTTTTTCTCCCTCCTGGAGAAGGCAGAGAACCTCGAGATAACGGATGTAGACGAGCCTTTCCCTTGGAGATCCTCCCTCAAATCCTTCTCGGGCCATAGGAGGAGCAAGATGCAGCAAGCTTGGAGCAACCGTGTGATCTCCCTCACACCTCTTCTACCTCACAATGCTCACCTCCTCCTTCCTCTCTCAACCCTCAAGAATTTCTCTAGAGCTCTCTCCCTTGGAATCCCTCTCTAACCACGTTCACCCCCTCTGTAAAAACTCTCCAAAAAGAACTTGATTGATATCTAAAAAAGGCTCCAAAAACCTCTGAATTCAAAAGTAGCCGTTACTGTTCGTACAGTACGATTCCACATCGTACAGTACGATCTTCATAAACAGACGTCGTCCTGGTACGAAGATGTACGAACAGTTCAAAAACAATTCGTACGGTACGATATAATATCGTACGGTACGATCCAACAAGATACTATTCGTACA
>NW_021319651.1:45265-67869 GCF_001605985.2 Dendrobium catenatum | reverse complement strand
CAAAATCACTTACTCAAATTAAACTACGGCTAGGGTTTTGGATCAGAGCATATCGTACAGTACGAAGGTATTCGTATAGTACGATCTATTCACAGAATTATCCACATAGCCTGGATCGTACGGTATGAATTAAAATCGTACAGTACGATCTGCAGAGAAGAATTTTAATTACATTTTACAGTTAAAAAAACAACTCTCCCCCTGTGTGTGTGCTTGGTTGCTCTTACTCTTACACATTTTGTGTCCAGACTCAATAAAGTAAAAAACAAAATAAATGAAAAAATATAATGTTTGACTCATACCCCTAATCTACCCGGTCTTGAGTCTTCCTTTCTTCCTGAGTCACTTGTGATCTTCCTGAAATGTTAGTGCTCAAGGAAAATAGCAAATAAAATAATATTCCAAGAAAGGTTGTTCCAAAACACTCATTATTTGGCATCATCAAAATCTCAAGCTCGGGGTCATGGGTTGCAATAAAGTAAAGAGTGATGAGGAATGCCTCCTAGGCACTATCGGGCTCTCTCAACCAGGTAAGCTTCAATACATGTCTAACCAGTTCGGTGCAGTAGATGAGGAAGGGCTCGATACTCACTCGATTATTTTGAATTAGTGAATAAAGAGTCATATCGGTGGGGTATGCCTCCCAAGTGCTCTGTCGGGTACCCCAAACTAGGTAAGCTTCATCAACTACCTAACTAGTTCAGAGAAGCAGATGAGGAAGGGCTCAATACTCACTTGATCCTTTCAAACCAATGAAAAAGAGTAAGGGTGGTGGGGTATGCCTCCCAGGTGCTCTGTCGGGTACCCTCTTCTAGGTAAGTTTTAATACCTACCTAACCATTTCGATGCAGCAGATGAGGAAGGGCTTAATATCCACTCGATTATTTAAAATGAGTGAATAAAGATTCAGGTCTAACGCCTTCCTGATCACAGTAGGACATCAAAAAAGTAACGGGTGGTGAGGAATGCCTCGCAGGGACCTATCGGGCTCTTTGAACCAGGTAAGCTTCAACACTTGCCTAACCAGTTTGGCACAGCAGATAAGAAAGGGTTTAATACTCACTTGATCCTTTCAACCAGTGAATAAAGAGTCAGGGTGGTGGGGAGTGCCTCCAAGGTGCTTTGTCTAGCAACCCACCAAGTAACTAAGTCACTAGCTACCTACTCGACCATATCAAAGCAGCAGAGTGGAAGGTGAAAGTCACCTCAATACCAATATAATACAGATCTGTGTAGGAATGTGAGAGAAAAATTAAAAGTGTAAGTGAACAAGTTTTAAGGAAAAAATCATATAAGACTTCCCAAACCAACTTTTTGATACAACATAGTAGAAGACAAACAATCGTGGCCACGAGTATCCAAATGTCGAAACACAAAGAGAGGGAAGTAGGGTTGACTTCGATAACCCAGACTATGTTCACAACATGAACAAAATTGGGGAGAGAGAAATTAGATATAATCTAGTAAATAATTAAAATATTGACTTTGATAACCCAGGCCACATCCATCATACAAATGAAACTAGGGAGTACAATCATAATGAAATTGATGTAAGAATAGAATTTGTATATAGATAGCGGGTGAACATTAACACTCCCAACTAATGTGGGTTGGTATAGACCTAATATCTCATCTCAAAAAGAGGTTTAAATTATCGGTTTTGATATCTTATACCACACTTGGGGTGACAAGCAAAATTGGGTAATACAGCATAAGCACTAATATCCCTATGGTGTATTAGTATATCACCTTTAAGGTTGACCTTATACTCTTTGTAATGAATATCATGTGGTAGAGGAAAAATTATCATGGCCACACAGACTGCCAAAAATTAAGACAGATCCTTTTAGGAGGTACATATATAGAGGGATATTTGTAGGAGGTAGGGGATCCTCCTGCAATATGCAAAACTCAAGCATATTACTTTTTCAAGTACTGCCCATTGATGACAGGCATGAGGTGAACATCATTTGCATCAACAAGTAGGTAAGCACCACCTTTGTAGACTTGCTTTATGACGAAGGGGCTTACCCAAATAGGCTCAAACTTACCACTTCGATGACAGTGCAAAATAATATGCCTATGCAAAATAAGAACCAAGTCACAAACCCAGAAAGTATGGGGTCGAATGAGGAGATCATGTGATCAGGCCATACGGGCACAGTATAACTTGAGGTTCTAATAAGCTTATAAACGAAGCTCTTCTAAACCATCAAGCTCTTCCAATTATAGTCAAGCATTATCTTCATGAGGAAAATTATGACTAATTTCCTCATGCAATATGGGGAGCTCAACCTCATGTGGGAGGATTGCTTCAACCCCAAAAGTTAAAGCATATGGGTAGACTGGGTAGGAGTACGGTAGGTAGTCCTATAGGCCCATAATACCTCAGGTGATCTATCATGCCACTCTCATTTAATTGTAATAAGGATTTTCCTTATCAGTTGCATGAGACTTTTATTAAATGCCTTTGCAAGGCCATTGGCTTTAGGACAATAGATTGTAGAGTATTGCCAATTAATGTTATGATGACGGGCAAATCTGGAAAACTTGGTGCTTCTAAAAGATGGGCCATTATCATAAATGATAAGAAATAGAACACCAAAATGATACACAACGTGATCGTGAAAGAAATGCATCATATCCTCTAATTTTACTTCTTTAAGTGGGACAGCTTTTGCCCACTTAGAGAAGTAATCAGTGACAGCTAAAATAAACCTATGATCCCTAGAGGAAGGAGGGTTGATAGGACCCACTGCATCTATGCCCCAACCTTCAAAAGGCCAAGAAGAGCAGTAGGATGCAATAGATTAGTGGGTTGGTGAATCATTATGCCATGGATCTGAGATGGGTGAAACTTTCTAGCATGCTTCATACAATTACAAATTAAGGTCGGCCAATAGTAACTAAGGTGTTTAATTCTAACCTTCATTTTTGGTTCGGACTGATGATCACCACAAAGCCCTTCGTGTATATCACCCATGACCTTATGAGACTCTTCATTGTTAAGACAATGTAATTATATTCGGTCAAAAGAGCATCGATACAGGGTATTATTTATATAAGTGAATGATAAATCTCTCTTTCTAATCTAAGTAGTGGGAGAGTGATTATCTAGAAGTCTACCATGATTCAAATACTCGATGAAAGGATCTCTTAAATCTAACTCTTCCTCAACTATAAACATTGTGAGGGCCTGATCGAGAGAAGACAAGTCTGCGGGGCACAGGGCCTGATGATATTAGATAACAATAAACAGTGGGTTGCCAGTTGGGTAAGCCAATTCCTTTGCTAACTTGGCCAATGCATATGCTTTGCCATTTGTAGATCGAGGGATCTTAGCCAAAGTTACCTCAGGGATCAAGCAGAAGAGCTCCATTACTTTATTGTGATAAGGCAAGAGCTCAGGCTTAAGTACTTTCTATATTCATGCTACTTGATTTATAATTAGTTGGGAGTCTTCAAAGATTTTTATTTGTATAATACTCATCTGAATGGCCAACTCTAGTCCTAAAATTAGAGTTTCATACACATCTTCATTATTAGTACGAGGTTCTAAAAGACTATAGGAGTTACGAAGAGTGTGACCTTTAGGGGAAATAAAAATAAGGCCCAAACCTACCCTAACTGTGGGAGTTTCATTCAGGTATAAGGCTTTAACGGATGACACACCGTCAAAGTAGATCTCCCAAGTAGGGGGCTCCTATTCATCCACACTCATGATTAATTCATCAGGTAGATAATCATTGAGTGGGGAATCTGTAGGGATCAGGTGAGCAACAAGAAAATCAGCTAGAGCTTGTCCTTTGACGGCCCACTGAGGGATAAAAGTAATATCAAACTGTAGTAGGATCATAGACCATCGGGCTAGATGAGTTGAAAGGGTCGGACAGGTTATCAAATACTACAAAGGGTTAAATTGAGAGATCAAGTTAACCTTGTGTGAAAGTATATAGTGTCTAAGCTTCTATATAATGAAGATCAAAGCCAAAATTTCTTATCCATCGCCGGGTATTTTGGCTCTGCATGTATTAAATATCTACTAAGGTAGTACAAGGCATTTTCCTTATCTTTCTCATTCTCTTAAGCCAATAGTGCACCCAGAGATTCATCCAAGGCCGTAGTGTAAACAATTAACGGCCTACCTGGGATTGGTACAAGCAAAATAGGTGGTTTCATTAGGTAGCGCTTTATACTGTTAAAGGCATCCTAATAACGCTCATCCTAATGGAAACATGCATCCATCTTCACTAGGGCAGTGAAGGGATGACACCTTCCATAAAGGTTGGAGATAAATCTTCGCAAGAAAGTAAGTTTAACCTAAAAGGATCTCAACTAGGTAAGATTTTTAGGGGGTTTCAAATCCACTATGGCTTTAATCATATAAGGGTCAATCTCAATGCCATGATAGCGGACTATAAACCCTAAAAACTTTTTTGCACTAACTCTAAATGCGCATTTTAAAGGGTTTATTTTTAAATCAAACTTGCACAGGCGCTCAAAAATAATTCATATATCTTGAAGATGATCTCCACGGACCTTGTTTTTTACCACCAAATCATCCATAAACTTGCTTGTGTATCATATCATCAAATATAACAGTCATAACATGTTGATAGGTGGCCCCAACATTCTGGAGACTGACAGGCATCACCTTATAACAAAATATACTTATAGTTGTATGAAATGTAGTAAACTTCTTATCCTCTTGGTCCATCTTTATCTTATTATAACAAGATGAACCACCCATGAATGAGAAAATGATATGGAATCATGCTATATCCACTATAAGCTCAGGGATAGGAAGAGAAAAATCATCCTTAAGATATGCCTTATTCAAATCAAGGAAGTAGATACAGACACATATCTGTCCACTCTTCTTTCGGACCGAAATAATGTTGTCAAGCTAGTAGGGTACTTCTCTTAACAAATAAAATAAGCTTCTTAGTTTTGGGGATTACCTGTTGTTCGATCTTTAACCTCATCCTATGATGTGACTGCTTAACAGGAACTGAATCAAGCTTAATGGCTAGCTTATGGACTACTACCTTTGGGTTTAGATCGAGCATTTTGGCATAAATCTAGGCAAAGAAATCTTTAAACTCTGAGAGTAACTGGATGTAGTCTTGAGCCTTTGAATTAGACAGTAAAGCATTATGATAAATAGGCCTAGGATCTAAGTTAGTGTCTAAGTTTACTTCACATAGTTCATCCATGGCGGAAGTATTGCCATCTTCAAACTCTCTCAGAGCATCAAGGATCTTATCTTCATCATCATCCAAATTTTCTTCATCGACAAGAGAAATAACCAGATAAGAATGAGAGATAGCACAAACATTGGCATGAGTAGACTAACATTCTCCCATATAACCCACACATTCTAGGGTTCAAGGGAAATTAGTTACCGAACTAGGACTTACTGTATAGCTCTTTCATAGGACCAAGTAGAATGAATGAGACCCCGCTCTATGTAACCCTCTACAATAATGGAAAAGTAATAAGGGACACTCGTAACCTCTATATCCATAGCAGTCTCTATCAGATCCTGACTCCCAGGACCCAGTGTGACACTTATAGCATAAGATAAAGAGGTACACTCCTTAGACCGTACTGGCACAAATGTGTCATATAGTGAAGGCCTAGGGTGCTCACTAGTCTGTAATGAACTACCTGTGCTAGTGAAAGAAGGGTTATAAGCTCTTTGATAGGAATCCTCAACTCTTATTCCACATATTTGATGGGGAATAGGTTGTCCACTAGTAATCTGACATCAGAAGTCTTCTTCATCGTTTAAACTACTGTCAATAACTAATTCACCCTCAGATATCAAGTACCTATTAATGGTAGGAAGTGAGTCATAACTAGTGGAATCTGGAGGTGTTGAAGTGATTGAACGATGAAGGACATCGATCATCTCATCGTCTAAATAGTCGAACTCAACAATCAAATAAAAAGTGTAAAGGCGTGAGGGACGAGGGGTCCAAGTGTCATAGTTTTGTGGTTCGCGGGTCGACCCTCTACCCTTACCTCTACCTCTCCCTCCCATACCACTACTAGGGGGAACATCGTGCCTCACTATAAACAGAAAAAGAGCTCTATTAAAATGTGTAGTGGAACCACCTACCTAAATACTAACCAGTGATAGACCCTATACTAATGATTGTATAGGACCCTATGCAGGTGACTGCATAGGACCTTTTATAATACAAGTAGGTATCATTGGTGACTAGGCAGGGGGAGGTCTACAAGTCTTCTGAGGTACATAATACTCGATGTTATCATAAATAGAGACCTCGTACATAGAAAACGGTTGGGTATCTCTAATAATAGAATACTCAACACCATTTCTCATTTACTTTATACATTGGTGCAAGATAGAGGACACCATTCCATACTTGTGGAGCCAAGACCTTCCTAAGAGAGCCCTGTATAAAGTATCAGCCTCAAATATATGAAACTTTGCCTCAGTTAGGAAATTTACAAACTTTAAAGGCAGGGTAATAGACCCTAGAGCGTGCTGGCCTTGATCATTAGAGCCTTTCAACATAATTATATCGGAACTGAGCTTTAAGTGACCTAAGGAGAGGCCCTTTAAACTTTCATAAGTAAGAATGTTTACTGAAGTCCCTTGGTCGATGAGGAACATATTCAACTTATAATCATTTACTTCAGCAGTGACATATAAGGGACGGTTGTGCTCAAAAGTCCCTAAAAGAAGGTCATGATTTAAAAAGGTAATGCATGACATCTCTCTCAAATGGCATGTATCCATAATAGAATTGAAAGCAAAGAATGTTTAATTGGACTCTAGTTCGAGTAGGGCTTTCACCAGTGTATCTCTCAAATTAGGGGACATCATTAAAGAGTCATATATACTAAGAAGAGAAGGAATTTTCCTTAGATGAACCAATACATTATAGTCAACATCCAACCGAGGGCCTTTTGTCTTTCTCCAAAGATTGGTTTTGGGAGGAAGGGGTAGGATCATCTTATTGGGTAATAATGCTTTTATCTTTTTCTTTTATCTTTTTATCCATGCAAGGCAGAAGGACATTCCTTGAATGCAAGTGAACTTCATGTATCGAGTCATCCTCAACAGGAAACTCACTTGGATCTAGGGTGGTGGCTTGTGCTGGCTCTAAGGAGAGTGCTCAGAGTGGGTTCTTGGATTCATCTTCTGAATCCATATAACAACTACCCTCTTAAATGGTAAAGACTTATTTATCTTTGTACTCATACCCATCTTCACGTACATAACTATTTACATTATAAAAAGTATGTAAAATATGAAACGAGTGAGTGCTGCAAGAAGTAGAAGTAAAAGCAAGAACAGACAACCAAAAGTAGCCAGAATCACATTCTTCTATTATTTCATCACTAATTGAAAGGAGAATAAAGTCCTTCAGCATAAGTGCTGGAAGGAAAACTATCTTCCCTTTTGAAGTTACAACAAAATTTTCTTTTCTCATACATCTTTTTATTATATACGACAGAAGAAGAAATATGCCCAGTATGTACTACAATAGAAGAAGAAGGAGAAAAAGGTACTGGCATAGTAACTGGAGTGACAACTATCAACTCGGCCTAGGGAGGCCTCCTATCAACTGCCTCTAAACTCTAAACTACCCAGCCAATCTTCTTCTTTGTCTTTCGAGAGAGGGCTAGCTTCCACTCTCCCTCAGAACCTCTAGGTAACCTACTACTACTGCCCTGGCTATCACTGCGGTTGGAATTAGAGATCATCTAAACTGTTTGAGTGGTCTTACCATGGGGCTATACTAAGTCACTATCCTGTAGATGTATCTTCCCATTGGCCATGAGAATCTCAATCTTATCCTTAAAAACATAATAGTCCTCTAAAATATGTCTAATATGTCTATGAAAGGGGCAATAGAGTGGGTGGTCTATCTGTCCCTCCGTCACTCAATTATTATACGAGAATATTAAGATGTTTTTCTTAGTAAAGAAATTAAATATCTTCTTTACACTTTCTTTTTTGAAAGGATATTACTTACTAAGCTTCTCATGTAGGTACTATTGACTTTCCAAAGTCCTACGGGAGGGTTTGGGCTGCAATGCTGACTAACCCGATGAGTATGATTGTAATGGTGGTGCTGAACTAGTTATGGGCCTCTTGCCCTTATCTAGTGTCCCATATATACTGTGTACCTCCCTTTTCCTAGGAGGAGGTGTCTCTGAAGACTCCTACTATTGAGGTCTACGCGAGGGCTGACTCTCAACCTTAGGAGGGCTTCAGGTATGCTGTCCTACAAGCTAATAACCTTTGTCAACAACTTATACAAAATTCTAATATTGAAACCCTTCAAGTAGGGTTCTATGGGACTATCGATGTTCTTTAACAGGATCTTCACTACATGCTACTCCTATAACTAAGGCTCACACTGCAGGTTGAGGTTCCTCCATCTAATTATATAATTTGGGAGACTCTTGAGGACGTTGTTTAGTCACCATAAACTCTCCAACTGTGACCATGTGCTCAACACTGGAAAACCTCTTAATAAAAAGTTACTCTAACTCTGCAAAGGTACCGACTGAGTCGTTGGGGAGGTTGACATTTTAAGCAAAGGCCACCCCAACTAGGCTGCTAACAAAGAGTATCAACATCATAGCATTGTCCCCCCCCCCTATGTTGTAATATACGACCCGATACTGAGCCACATGCTACCTCGGGTTCCCAAACTCATCAAAAACTCTAAAATGTGGGGGAACAAAGCTAGGGGGTAAATTTCCCTCTCGTACGCAACCAGGTAGGGTCTCCCTCTACTAATAACCTCTCCATACTTCCAAGACAAAATTGCCTGCTCAACCTTTTGGGATATCAAGTCCTAAATTTATCCCACTAACAACTATGTTGATGACTCTGAACTGGGGTAGTTGCTACTGTAGTTGGGACTGGCACTACCATTTTCCGTGCATCATCCTAGTTTACTGTGGGCTCATCCCTAGACATAGTAGGGGTGGCTATGCCCATTATCTTGGGTATCATCCCCAATGTTGTCAATTGTGTTATTATCACCACCATGGCTCTAGTCATATCTGTCATCTAAGTCTGAAGGTACAAAATGGTAGCCTCTATATTAACTAACCTAGGAGATCCACCCACCTCAAGTTCTCTCTACTCCTCATCATTAGGCTCTCTCTGCTTGTTTGAGTGACCTCGATGGGTAACTATATAGACTCTGTGTACTGGTAATTCCTCATCTGACTCATCCTTAAGTACGTCCTCTTTGGAGAAGGTATGATGAAGTGCCTCTATGTGCAGACCCGGTGAATATTTGGGAGAAACTAAAACATCTGTATTACAAACCATCAAGACCACCTCGAACCTAGAAGGAACAACTGACTCCAACTGCTCAACTACCTTTGCTGGCTATAATGTCTCAATAGGGGTGTCCGCCTATCATTATTTCCAAACTAACCTACTATGGTGGGACCCAGAAGGGGTAAATATCTGTTGAGTGGCCACAACTACTAAATGGATCTGAACTCTAGTAGGCTCCAACCTCTATCTCGATCTCTAATGATATAGGGGTCATCCAACTCTATGAGCAACTATCTATAGTCAGACTATCGAAATAGAACTAACTAGCTGTCTAGGTGGTTTTCCTCTCTACCACTTATACCTCTACCTCAAGGTTTGCCTCTATAACTGGACGGACACCTGAGAGATCTGGTGGAGTAGCCTCTCCCGACTGACAGACCCTTGACCTCAGGCTAGGCGAACGATACTCTGAATCCCATAAGAGAGGGTTCGGGCAGCATCATCCCTGGGGGAACTAGCTCGAGGTAAAGTAGCGGTAACAGGAGGTGTTTCCATAATGCAAGTAATATCCTCCTCATCACCACTATGTGCCAGTCCTGGACTGCTTCTATCTCAGGCACTACTATAACCTCTTGGGTCGGTAGAACTAAAATTGGTCATCGCTCCTATTGTATGGGGACCACTCTCCTCTGAATAAGCTTCTGGTGAGTCATTATCTCTGCCATCCTCAGTCTACCTATCTCAGTCACATACAAATGCAGTCTTCTATTTCTATTCCTTTGGGCCCTTCTCCCAAGGTCGGAGGTGGAGGAGGAAGGCACATCTGAACCCACTGCCTAAGTGATCGGGGGAATAGGAGCTATAAGAAGTCACTCTTAGGGAGGGAGAGCTGAGCAAATATAGAAGCCCAATGGGCGAAGGGCGAAGGAGCCTCAGTCTGGGTACCCCTCTTCCTAAAAGAAGAAGGAGGGCGAACCCAAACTCAAGCTTCCTCTGCTGGAATAACAAAAGGAGCAACAACTAGCTTTCGATGTTGAGGGGCCGGAACAGCCTCCACAATAGGTACATAAGGTAAAGGTATCCTAATAACTGGATGATTAAGAGGAACTAGTAGTGGCAAGGCACTAGCTGCCTAACTATAGTGCACACTGGCTGCATAGGAAGGGGAGCAGGAAGAGTAGGTGCTCGGGCTATTCGCTGAGACACTGGTCATCCAAAAGGGTGCATGGCTACGCATCCTCTCCTCTGGGGAGGAGAGAATGCAGCAGCCTCAGCCGGGGTTAGCCCGCCAAGAGTGACGAAAGCCGAGTCAGTGAAGGAATCAAAAGTGATCCCTCCAACAAGTAGACTAGTCAGCATGAACCTATGAAGAGTCAACTGTGCATCTGAACCAAAGTAAAAAGTCATAGAAAAAGTACAGGAAGCCATGGCACTCTACCAAAAGAATAAAGAATTAAAAAGATTAGCTAGAATTGAAACCATTATATAATAAGAGATTCGATAAGGTATGAAATGGCCTAGAATGTCAGAAGGAAAGGGGCCATAGCTAGGGGAAACCCTAGCTATGAAGGAAACCCAACTAAGAAAAGGATCCTTTCCCCTCGCTATGAAGGGAACCCAACTAAGAAAATGATCATAACTAAGAGTAGGACAAACCTAATCTAAAGAGTAAAAATCATAGAGTACACATAAGAAAAAAAAATACAGGATCCAAAGATGGTGAGAGAAATGAGTCCCACCATAATCACTTAAAATCTTGTTGACCTCTGAAAGAGATCTATCATGGTAACAAAGTGTAGAGGGTGTACGACCACACCATCCTAAGGGATAGAGATGATCGTTCCTCATAAGAGGATTAATGGGAGGGCAGATTAGAACTTACAAATGATCAACCATTAAGGATAGAGACTGTCGCCAGTGCACCCCAATGGGATATAATATACATTACCTAATCAGTGTCATGAGGTTTCCCCTACCTGATTCATTAGCTCGAGTGGGTTTATTTGTTGTGGAATTCTATTTCCCACGAGTGCAAGCCCTCATGGTTAATTACATCATAGGTAGAAGCCCAAGAATACTCTCGATAAAGGATCTGATATTATTCTTTCCAAAAGGGAGATTTGCACAAAAGGGAGACTAGGATGTTCTTACTCAAAATAAAAGAAAAGTTTCAAAGTGGCTTAGTCAATATGCGCAGTTCATCTCAACATTCGAAGGGACTAAGGCAGTAAAGAGAGAAAGCAAATCAATCACTCAAAGCATTCAAGGAGAAATGATAGAAGTGGTGTTATCTATGCGACGCAGATAGGTAGGATTTATAGCTCCTGAAGAGAAGGAGACTTGCCTGTCGATGAGGCGTACTATGAGACAATGAATATAGTAGCCTTGAACCCTAGATCTAAGGTGGGATTAGTACTCTACCCAAAACTAACACCCATGCCCTAGCTAATGCATCTGTGCTTATATTCTGCCTGTAAAGGAAAGACAGTTAACCACCTAAACACATAAAATTCATACTATCCGAGTCTTAATGAAAGATAGGTAGGTATGCTGGGTATTTTTGGAAGTAAGACTGACGTCTAGAGAGTTTCTTAATTGTCCTTGAGCTTATATAGGGTGAATGCTTCTAAAGCTAATGCAATAAAATTTTTAGTTAGTTGGTTTCTAATATAATGCATGCTAGTTAAATGTCTCCAAATCAAATATGCATGAGGTTTTAAAAGCAGGCTTATATAAAAATATTTTTTTGAAAAGACTAGTCTTCACCAAGTCCGGCACCTCATCCTCATAGGCCATTTTATCTAGACTCTACCCACAAGTGGAGAAGTGTCTCATAGCAAGAAGGGAGAAGAAACATAGTAATATGCATGTGGTCCCAGATGATTCTGGCTATTCCCTAGGTCGTTAGGTTTTTATGTTATTTAAATCTTAAAATTTTGAATATTAATTATGAGTACAAAAATAATTTTAACCTGGAGAGCCTAATGAAAATAGGCCAAGCACAAGAAAAAAAAAAAGAAACATAGAGAAAGTATGTAATTTCTAATGCACAATAAATAGTAAACATATCAATACAAATCCAAAAAAAAGTGAAGTAAGAAAGTCCACGACAAGTGTCATACAAGTACATCCCAGGGTCTGCAGAAAAGTAATGGTGGCCAGACCCCCATCGATAATAACCTGGATTCTATTCCTAATAAATGACACAACTCTTAAAAGTAAGTCATTTCCTCTTCAAGACTCCATCTTTGAGTGGATCATCCTTCTCTAAATCATCTTCCTTCGAATCATCTCCTTCGGGCTCTATATGGTTCATCCTCCGGAAGGGTACCTAAATGAATAAGAATTTCCCTATAAAGGGCCTTTTTTTTCTCTTTGGGTACCGAGTATTTGAATTGCCTCACTTTTGAAGACTTTAATAACTTAATGTATATACAAATTATATTACATTTAGAAAGGAAAATATAGTCTAAAACTCTTGCACATTTATCCTAATAAAAAAAATCACAAGTAATAATACACACCATTCTAAGTAGTTAATATTTGCAATAAAGTAAACACATTTGGCCACACTATTTTAATTTAAAGGAGGGCTAAGCAGTCTCTGGAGCATCTGTAGAAAACAATGTTAGTCTTAAAACTTTAATGATGATTGCCACCCTTTATTTTAGAGATGCATGAGCATAGCCACTTACATAAGACTGAATTAGTATCAAAGCAGCTCTAGCCCATGGGCAGTCTAACGCATACATCATAGAATAATAAATGTATAGAAATTATAATAAAGTAAAGCTCAATCACGATATAACAGAACAAAATAATCAATTAGCACTCATGCCACACAGAACATCGCCACACAGAAAGCAGAAAAAGTAGAAATCGGCCCTAATCCTAGAGCTACAAGTGATACCCTAGAAAACCTATGTATGTGTAGTAGGCTTGTGTGGCTTCAAATAGGTCCTATGTAGGGTACTTAATTTAAATTGCCTAAAGTTAAGATTTGTTGAAGGTCTGAAAAGGAAAACTTTATTTAAAGTTTAAATATTAATGAATTGGGATCAATTTTAGTTAGTTTAGTTTGTGGATCTATTTTAATACTTCGGGTAGTCATCTAAGAAGTTTAAATTGTATTAGCCAATTTTGGAAGGTCTGGGGTCCTTCTATATGCTAGGTTAAGGGGGTCCAAAAGGTCATTATTAAAAATAGATTAGGTTTGGGAGTTCTAGCATTTTAGTTCAATATAAAGCCTTAAGGGGATTAATTAGGTTTTGAGTTTGCTAGATTTTGAGTTTTCTAGATGAAGATATGAATTTTAGAAGTTTTACGTAATTAAGATATTAATAAAATTTATTTAATAAGGGGGTATTTTAGAAGTTTTGATCCAAATTAGCTCCAAACTGATTGTAATCACCCCCAAAGGTTAGAAATGACCTAAAGAGATATTCCCAAGTGATTGGGGAAATTTTGGAATTTTAATAATTTTTAATTATTTAATTAAGGCAAAAATATAATTTTTTGTTAAAATTAAATTAAGGCTCATATTAAATTTCAATTAAGAGGCACTAATTATCTAAGGTTAAGGAATAAAACTCTAAAAAGTTTAAGTTCTTATGGGTAATTTTATGAGTTAAAATAGATTTATTAAAATTTTTTGAAGTTACCGGGGCCTAATTAATGGGTAAATTAGGGTTTATTAATTAAGGGGTTTAAAGGGACCTAAAAAATTTCTAGAAAATTCTATGAGGTTTAAGATGTCACTAAGTGTGTAAAGTTTCATGTTAATCAGTGATCTATCCTAACTCGTGGAATTTTTCTAAGTTTGCTAGATGGATCCTTAATGATTATCATTTGAGTGTCGCTGTGTTGAATTGGTTTAAAGTAAGTTTTGGACTTACCCTTAGGATAATAGGAAAGTAAATACATCAAAATAGTAAACATGACAATCCTAAGATCTATGAAGGCCTAAACTAGGTGCTTATACGTCCTACACATGCAAAAGACAGAAAAATTAGAACAAAGCGTGCTTAATAATGAGATTAGTGAATGATTGAAACTTGATCACCCACTAATCTCCCTCCCCATGAATGCTATTCACATGCATAGCCTATGTTTAAGATTTCATGAGTGGATCTCCCAAAATTAATGGATTTAATACTATATGTAATTTAAAAAAAATTATATATATATATATATATATATATATATATAAATAAATAAATTGTGATTGAGCTCCAATCATCCACTAATTACATCGTTAAGCATGCTTAGCTATTATTTTGCTATATTTTACATATGTAGGACGCACGAGCACTTAGTTTAGGCCCTCATTTTGTATTTGGATAATAGTTGCTCAAAGCATATGACTGGAGACACTATAAAATTTATAACGCTGGAAGCTAGGAAAGGAGGCAGGATTACACTTGGAGATAACACCATTAGGAAAGTGGTTGGATCAGGTATGATTAGAAACTTGCAAAAAAATTTTCATTAAAAATATGTTACTTGTAGAAGGCTTAAAGCATAATCTGTTGAGTATTAGCCAGCTATGTGATAAAAGATATAGTGTAAATTTTTTTCCTATTTGCTACATATTAAACGTAAATGGTAATGATCTTTTGCATGGATTAAATGCAAACAATATTTATATGTTAGATTTAAATTGTATCAAAACTCCTAATGCTTTTTTTCTTGAAAACTATTTATGATGAATTATGATTATAGCATAGGAGATTTTATCACCTTAGCATGAAATATCAAAGAAAATTACCCAAAAGGAGATGGTTAGAGGTATATATACCAAAACTAAACTTTACTAAGGATCACCTTTGTGATGAATGTCAATTAGGAAAATAGGTGAAGTCCTCTTTTCAGTCCAATAAGGATCTTAGAACTAGTAAACCTTTGGAGATTTTATATATGGATCTTTTTAGACTGGTTGGAACTGTAAGTCTAGGAGGGAAGGTATATGGATTTATGATTATCAATGATTTTTTTAGATTCACTTGGGTTAAATTCTTATATCATAAGAGTGAATCATTTGAGAAGTTTAAAGATTTTTCAGCTTAGATTCAGAGGAAACTATGATGTGAGATTTCAACAATTCAAAATAATCACAGATGAGAATTTGAAAATGAAAAATTTGAGGATTTTTATAAAGAAAAGAAATTGATTACAATATTTTTGCACCTAGAACCTCTCAGCAAAATGGGATAGTCGAAAGAAAAAATAGAATATTAATTGAAGCCGCTCGAGCCATGTTGGCAGAATATTAACTTCCTAAACATTTTTGGGCTGAAGTAGTTAGCACTACATGTTATGTTCTGAATAGGGTGAACATTAAATCAAAATTAAACAAAACACTCTATAAGCTTCTTGATGGGAGAACACTTAATTTAGCACATTTGTATATTTTTGAATATAAGGTGTTCATTCATAATAATGAAAAATCAATCTTAGGAAAATTTGATCCAAAATCAGATGAAGAAATTTTTCTTAAATACTCTAGTGTTAGAAAATCTTATAGAATATTTAATAAAAGAACTTTGGTAATTGAGGAGACCACACATATTGTATTTGATGAACATGGAATATTAAAAGAGCCAAATTTGGAAAAGGATAAAATAGAAAATAACTTTCAAAGGATTGAGAAAGTTAATTAGGAAAAAATTTTTGAGTTAGAAAACTCGTTGTATAGAGATTTGAGATTTTCTAAAAATCATCCTAATGAATTGATTTTATGTGAACCTAATGAGGGTGTTAGGACTGTTGACCTCATTTTTGTATGAGGTCATTGGGGCCAACCAGACTCCAGATCGATCCTCACCCTACATCAACCTAGACCCCAGAACCTAGGATTTACCTTGACCCTAGGATTCTCTCAGATCAATCTAAACCCTAGGATTCTCATAGATCTATACCTTAGGATTTATTCTAGATCCTAGGATCTTCTAGAATCTAAATCTTAGAATCTATTCTATGTCCTAGGATTCTTCCAAACTCCAGGCCTTAGGATTCATCTAGGTCCTAAGATTCTTCTAGGCTCTAAACCTTAGGATTTACTCTAGACCCTAGGAATTTTCCAGACTTCAGACCTTAGGATCTATTCTAGACCCTAAGATTCTTCTAGATCCAGACCCTATGATCTTCTCAGGCCATAGGATCTACCTAGAACTTAGATCAATCCAGACCTTAAGATTAATTTAGATCTCAGATCAATTCAAACTTCAAACCAATCCTGGCCTCAGGCTAACCAAGATCTCAATTCAAATCCTCAATCAAAATCCAGACTTTAGTCCAGTTTAAAATCTAAACTCTAATTCCAATCTTGATCCAACTTCAATCCTATCCATTCACTTATGATCATCCTAAATGATCATAAATGATTTGGATAATTCAAATCCAATCATTCAAATTCAAAATCCATTTCAAATCCAGAAATCCAGACTCAAATCCCAAGTTCAAAAGCTTTGTCTCGAAAGCCTTTTTCAGGGATTTTTCAAACACTTCAAAACCCCATCAAATGACTTCTGATTCAGAGTCTATCACTTGCAAAGTGATAATACATGTCTCTGGAGGCAACCCTCCAAATTTAAGCCCATTCTAAAGTCTCTAACCTTAGAAACTAAATCAAAATCCAAAGGCTCTAAAACCTTCAAATATTTACAACCTTTCTAGACCTTGAGACCACCTCCACCATACTTCAAATATCAAACCAAATCTTTTGAGCTTGGGCCCACCCCCTGGGTCAACCTGGTTGACCTAGTCAACCTGGGTTGACCTAATGAGCCCTTAAGGGTTCAAATGGGTCACTTCAACCCATTTTATCTATCTAACCCATTCAGGCTCTCAAACCCATCTCAAAATTTAAATCAAATCAGTTCAAGCTTACTTAAAATCAAATTACACCAAGTTTGACTTTGTCAAGCTTGGATTCATGGTCAAATCCCTTCATATATGCACTATACAATGGCTTTACCCATTAGGATGCTTAGAAACCTATCATATAGATATTTAGGTACTATTAGTGAGCCACCTCATTCAGCCATGAGAATTTGTTGACCAGTCAACTCAGTCAACAAGTTCCCAAAGTGCTTTCAAATGGATAAATATCCTTAAACACCTAATCAATCTTGAGACATTGGGTTTAATGCTTATAACCAGCTCCTTAACTCTTTCCCATGACACATCACTAGTCCACATGGCAAGTGGACTGGTCAAACTATCAAACCTAGGCTTTAGGGTGGTCAAATTTGGTCAAATGACCCTCTAAACCTAATCCCTTTTAATCCTAAGCTATTCCAACTATTTTATAAAACTCTAGAACATTCCTAGATCCTCTCCCAGCCGTTAGATCCAGATCCAATGGCCCTCATTGCTCCCATGATCAAGTGGGGACCAAAGAGCCTTTCCAACTAGGATGTCCTTCCCCTGTCCTTTCCCTCAGCTTGCCAACTGCCCTAGGGACAAATGGCATCATCTGGGGAGCACATGAAGCAATCTTAGCCGACCATTTGATCAGAGGAAGGTTCAATAGGGCAAAACCTCTAAAAGTTGAGCCCTCATTTCTCAACCTAGCCCTCTCTCTCCACTTAAGCTTTCCCAGACCAAGAACTCCTTTCTTTTGGGCACTTCAGGAGTCTCTCAAGTCTTCCCAACCAAAATCCGATGATTGGAGGTTGTCGGCGGCATGCTTTTGGCCAAACCGACGTCCAACTCCGTCCAAGGCCCATATAGTTTGATCTAGAGCTTTTTAGGCCGCGAGTTCAAGAGACAAAAGTGCATGGAACAGTCAACAGCTCAGAAACTAAAGATCTCCCGAATCCACTGGTTGGATTGATAAAAACCTAAACCTAAGTTAGGACACCTAGGTTAAATTAGTTTTTAATTGCGTCTTATTTAATCATCAAAGAGTTCCCAACATTTTGTTCATCATATTAAATCTAGGTTAAAATTTCATTGCATTTAGTTGAGTAATAATCGAACAAACGAGCAAAAAATCGAATCTTAGGGCGTCACTCGTATGCCCTGTGCACTTTTTCTGGACGTCGATCGAGCGATCGATGATCCAGATCAAGCCATTCCGTGGTTGTTAAACCGTGTATTCCATCGCTCGATCAAACTCCCCGTCCAGCTCGATCATAGCCGCTGGTTTGAGCAGCGACCCTTTCTCCGGCCTAATTTCCATCAGTTGAGATCAAACCACGGAGTTTGATATCCGCCTTGGATAAGTTTCCGCGCCTGAATCAAGGCTAAGATGGATGCATACGGGTTTAGTGAAATCGCTGAAACATGGGGTGTCTGACAATTGTGCTAACCGCCCGCGGGTCTGAATAGACGAATGGGATATCTCCACATGTCCAATGCCGTCAGGGCTTTAAAATGATTTAAAATCTACTTTTAAATCGTTTTAAATTTTTTTTAATAAGTTTTTTTAAAATGATAAATATATATATTTAATAGAAATTATATAAAAATATACTTATTTTAAATATTATTAATTTAAAATCATTAAAAATATATGTAGTTTATTTAAAATTAAAATTTATTTAAGGATATTAAAATAATTAATTATTTAATTATTAAAATATTAAATTCTAATTAAATATTTTCAAATTTAAATATTTAATGTTATATTATTAAATAAGATAATCAAACTTATATTTAATTTTGATTAAAATTTAATTTAAAATATTTAATTTTGAATAGTTTCAATTAACTAAATAGTTAACTATTTAACTTATATTCAATTAAAATTAAATTTAAAATAATTTAAAATTCCAAATAAAAATATTTCAAATAATTTGAAATTCCCGAGAGTAATTAAAACTTAACTTGATATTATTTAATACTTTTTTAAGGTTAATGATTTAACACAATTTAAATGTATTATTAATCTAAACTTTAAAATTTTCAAATTAAATTCATATAAATCAGAAATAATTCAAATAAATATCAAAAATTTCTAAATTCTAAATACTTATTAATTTTAAGTTAATTTTAAGTTAAATCATTAATTTATTTTAAATAAATAATATGAATTATTTAATTATCTTTCATATTTAATTATTATTTAATTAAATATTATATTAAATATTTTGAAAATTAAAAATTTATTTTGAAATGACTTTGAAAATTCAGTGGGTCTCTCAACCCCTAAAAATTTATTTTAATAATATTTTCAATTATTTTATTTTAAAATAGATATATTTACATATATATGTATGTATATGTTTATATATTTTAAAATCTACTTTAAATTTATACATATTTAAATCCTTAAATATTTGAGAGAACCCTTAGGATTCTAAGCATAGATTGAATGTTTGAAAAGAAGTCATTGGGGAATGATTAGTGAGTGATTATGTTTTAATCATTCACTAATCAAAATATTACTATCTTAATTAAGGCCAAACTTTGCATGCTTAGGTTGTGCACACACCACATAGCTTAAGGATCTCCTAGGTTTAGGAATTGATTGTGCTTATATGTATGTGCGTACTTATCTTAAGCTCAAGGGTTAGTTAAAACATTGATTCGAACCCATCAAACTTAGTGACATAATTAAGGACAATAATTAAGGACATGTGTAGAAAACTTAGAGAAATTCTAATAATTAGGATACACATCATTTTGACTCGAAACTTCAAACACTTGAACTTAGTGACACTCTCAGCCTTAGGAAAATTTTCACCGGTTTTAGAAGTCATTAAGGCCCTTAATCAATTTTCTTAATCTTAAACCCTTAATTAAGCCATTAAAAATTCAAAAAAAAATGTAATAAATCAATTTTAAACCCAAAAAATACAAACAACCCCTATAATTGACCAGATTTGAAGCCTTAACCAACAAAAATTAAAATCCCCTTTATTTGATAGCAATTCTGAACTTAATTTAATTTTAATTTAAAACCAATAATTAATTAAAGTAATTAATTAATAATAATTTAAAATTACAAAAATTTCTCAAACACTTGGTAATCTCTTATTAGGTCATTCCTGGCCTTTGGAGCTTATTTCAAGAAGTTGGGACCTCATTTGGAACAAAATTGCAAATAGACCCTTTAATTAAAGATATTTAAAAAATTCTAATAAAAACATAAACTTCAAACTTTCATGACTAATTTAAGAAAAATCCAAATTAGTCAAACTCACTTGCATTCAACTCATAATAATGTCTAATATTTATTAAAAATATTAAAGTTCCAGAAAATCAACAAGATTCAAAAGTCAACAATCCGGTCAACTCTAAATCAAAACTAGTTCAAAACTTCAAACCCTCATAATAAAATGTAGAAATATACAATTTAAACGTACTTATAGTCTAACTGATTGTATTAAAGTCTAGTATTAGGAAAATTTTCACCGGTTTTAGAAGTCATTAAGGCCCTTAATCAATTTTCTTAATCTTAAACCCTTAATTAAGCCATTAAACATTCAAAAAAAAATGTAATAAATAAATTTTAAACCCAAAAAATACAAACAACCCCTATAATTGACTAGATTTGAAGCCTTAACCAACGAAAATTAAAATCCCCTTTATTTGATAGCAATTCTGAACTTAATTTAATTTTAATTTAAAACCAATAATTAATTAAAGTAATTAATTAATAATAATTTAAAATTACAAAAATTTCTCAAACACTTGGTAATCTCTTATTAGGTCATTCCTGGCCTTTGGAGCTAATTTCAAGAAGTTGAGACCTCATTTGGAGCAAAATATACCCTTTAATTAAAGATATTTAAAAAATTCTAATAAAAACATAAACTTCAAACTTTCATGACTAATTTAAGAAAAATCTAAATTAGTCAAACTCACTTGCATTCAACTCATAATAATGTCTAATATTTATTTTAAATATTAAAGTTCCAGAAAATCAACAAGATTCAAAAGTCAACAATCCGGTCAACTCTAAATCAAAACTAGTTCAAAACTTCAAACCCTCATAATAAAATGTAGAAATATACGATTTAAATGTACTTATAGTCTAACTGATTGTATTAAAGTCTAGTATTTTAATAAAATGATAACTTTCCATAAAATACTTTTTATTAAAAAGTCAACTTTTGACCCCTTAATTAAATGATTTAAATATTCCAAAAATCCTTAAAAATTCAAAATTATTTTAAAACTCCAGAAATATTTAACCAACTCTTAAAACCAGCAATCAAATACTTTTAATTAAAATTCATTAACTTTCAAACCTTAATCAAATCAAATCACTTAATTATATCGGGTACCACTAGGTAACTTAGGCCTACGAGGCTATTAACTTAGCCCCAAGGAAAGTGAAATAAACTTCACGGCCTCAGTGTGAAACAAAGGTGGTATTCAACAAATAATTAAGAATCAATCTTAAAATTGATCTCAAATCATTAAGACTTAAACTTTAACCATCAAATTTCCCTTAAACCTTTCAACCGACCAGAACCTTAAGCAACTTTAACAAATTTCCCTCTATAGGACATATCAAAACCACACAGCCTTTGCACCCACTTTAGATGGTTTTGCTAGGACAACCAACTCTTGTTTTAGGCTAGGCCGGTGTTTACTTTTCTGTAGTTGTGTGCCGTATTTTTCATGGTTTTCACTGCATGCTGTTTATTAGCCTAGAATTGATGTGATTATTTATTTATTTACTGCACTTTATGTTGTAATTGATTGAACATTTAAATTTCATATATCAACTGCTTAAGATCAAATATTAATTGCTTGGGATTATATACAACTGTGGATTATTATGATGACCCTACAGGATCGAGTCTAAATTTTTCAATTTTGATTCATATAAATTTGATTTGATTTGTGTTATAATTTCAAGTGATTTGAGATGGGATCACATCCAATTTGGAATTCAAAGAGGAAGGGACATTTCTTAAGGGAGAGTCCCTATCCATTTGGAGCTCCAATTAGGATGATTTTGAAATATCCAAAGAGAAAAGATAACACCCCTTCCAAGGGGGAGTTTCTTTTCATTTGGATATCCGGATCCGACGAATCAAGAAACAACAGAAGGACGAAGAAGTGGATAACGAGAAGACCCATTCTCAAAGTCACTTGAGTCTTAGGATTAGAAATCCGGGTTGTTGTCAGTGGTGCCCAGCCACTTATTTTTCTGCAAATTCTGGGATGTAATAATAAGTGGCACTTGCCATATGGACATTCAATTTGAGCTATTGATTTAATTAATTTATTTAATTGATTGTGCAGTAGAACTACTTGCATTCCTAGTCTTTTTACCTGTATGCTGAATTTGATTTGACCTGGAATTCGATTTGGCTCTTAAGAACTCATTCAAAACTATTTCTACTTAAACAAAAATTAA
>NW_021319651.1:2029-45165 GCF_001605985.2 Dendrobium catenatum | reverse complement strand
CAAGACCTCTTCAAATGCATCCTAATCACCCTTAGGAGTGCAATGGACTCAAGCTCCGACCCTGGTCAAGCCTAGTTGACCAGATCGACCATTTTGACCAAAATACCCCATGTGACTCAAATACCCATTTCAAACCAAACGACCTCTAAATCTCTTGCAATCACTTCCAGCAAGCTTCAAATATCAAGCAAACCTGTCAGACCCAAACCTAGACCCTGGGTCAACCTGGTTGACCAAGTCAATCTTGGTTTACCAAACAGCCCCTTAAGGGTTCAAATAGGCATTTTGATCAAATGGAACTTTCTAGACCTTGAGACCACCTCCACCATAATTCAAATATCAAACCAAATCTTTTGAGCTTGGGCCCACCCCCTGGGTCAACTTGGGTTGACCTAATGATCCCTTAAGGGTTCAAATGGGTCACTTCAACCCATTTGATCTATCTAACCCATTCAAGCTCTCAAACCCATCTCAAAATTTAAATCAAATCCGTTCAAACTTACTTAATGTCAAATTACACCAAGTTTGACTTGGTCAAGCTTGGATTCATGGTCAAATCCCTTCATATATGCACTATCCAATGGCTTTACCCATCAGGACCCTTTGAAAACCTATTATATGGATATTTAGGTACTATTAATGTGCCACCTCATTCAGCCATGAGGATTTGTTGACCAGTCAACTCAGTCAACAAATTCCTAAAGTGCTTTAAAATGGATAAATATCCTTAAATACCTAATCCCTCTTGAGACATTGGGTTTAATGCATCTAACCAGCTCCTTAACTCTTTCCCATGCCACATCACCAGTCCAAATGGCAAGTGGACTGGTCAAACTGTCAAACCTAGGCTTTAGGGTGGTCAAATTTGGTCAAATGACCCTCTAAACCTAATCCATTTTAATCCTAAGCTATTCCAGCTATTTAATCAAACTCTAGAACATTCCTAGATCCTCTCCCAGCCGTTAGATCCAGATCCAATGGCCCTCATTGCTCCCATGATCAAGTGGGGACCAAAGAGCCTTTCCAACTAGGATGTCCATCCCCTGTCCTTTCCCTCAGCTTTCCAACTGCCCTTGGGACAAATGGCATCATCTGGGAAGCTCATGAAGCAATCTTAGCCGACCATTTGATCAGAGGAAGGTTCAATAGGGGGAAAACCTAAAAATTGAGCCTCATTCTCAACCCTAGCCCTCTCTCTCGACTTATGCTTTTCCAGACCAAGAACTACTTTCTTTTGGGCACTTCAGGAGTCTCTCAAGTCTTCCCGACCAAAATTCGGTGATTGGAGGTTGTCGGCAGCAAGCTTCCGGCCAAACCGACATCCAAGTCCATCTAAGGCCCATACAGTTAGATCCAGAGCTTTTTAGGCCGCGAGTTCAAGAGACAAAAGTTGCGTGGACAGTCAACAAGCTCAGAAAACTAAAGATCTCCCGAATCCACTAGTTGGATTAAGGTAAAAACCTAAACCTAGTTTAGGACACCTAGGTTAAATTAGTTTTTAATTGCGTGCTTATTTAATCATTCAAAGAGTTCCCCAACATTTCTGTTCATCTATTAAATCTAGGTTTAAAATTTCATTGCATTTAGTTGAGTATATCGAACAAACGAGCAAAAAAATCAAATTCTAGGGTGTCACTCGTAGTGCCCTGCGAGTGCACGATTTCTGGACCGTCGATCGAGCGATCGACGGTCCAGATCAAGCCATTCCGTGGTTCATTAAACCGTGTATTCCATTCGCTCGATCAAACTCCTGTCCAGCTCGATCATAGTCGCTGGTTTAGAACCGCGGGACCCTTTCTCTGCCGTCTGATTTCCTTCTGCTGAGATCAAACCGCGGAGTTTGATATCTGCCGTTGGATGAGTTCCGCGCTGAAACAACGGCTAAGATGGATGCATACATGGTTTAGTGAAACCGCATGAAACAGTGGGTGTCTGACTCATGTCTAACCAGCGCCGCAGGTCTGAATAGACAAATGCGAAGTCGCTACATGTCCAGCGCCTTCAGGGCTTTTAAAATGATTTAAAATCTATTTTTAAATAATTTTAATTTTTTAATAAGTTTGTTTAATGCATAAATATATATATTATATATGAAAATTAATATAAAAACATATACTTTATTTTAAAATAGTATTAATTTAAAATCATTAAAAATATATAAAAGTTTAATTTAAAATTAAAATTTATTTAAGGGATATTAAATAATTTTAATTATTTAATTTAAAAATTAATTTATTTTAAATAATATGAATTATTTAATTATCTTTCATATTTAATTATTATTTAATTAAATATTATATTAATTATTTTGAAAATTAAAAATTTATTTTGAAATGACTTTGAAAATTCAGTGGGTCTCCCAACCCCTAAAAATTTATTTTAATAATATTTTCAATTATTTTATTTTAAAATAGATATATTTACATATATATGAATATATATATTTATAAATTTTAAAATTTACTTTAAAATTATACATATTTAAATCCTTAAATAATTGAGAGATCCCTTGGGATTCTAAGCATAGATTGAATGTTTGAATAGAAGTCATTGGGGAATGATTAGTGAGTGATTATGTTTTAATCATTCACCAATCAAAATATTACCATCTTAATTAAGGCCAAACTTTGCATGCTTAGGTTGTGCACACACCACATAGCTTAGGGATCTCCTAGATTTAGGAATTGATTGTGCTTATATGTATGTGCGTACTTATGTTAAGCTCAAGGGTTAGTTAAAACATTGATTCAAACCCATCAAACTTAGTGACATAATTAAGGACATGTGTAGAGAACTTAGAGAAATTCTAATAATTAGGATACACATCATTTTGACTCGAAAATTCAAACACTTGAACTTAGTGACACTCTCAGCCTTAGGAAAATTTTCACTGGTTTTAGAAGTCATTAAGGCCCTTAATCAATTTTCTTAATCTTAAACCCTTAATTAAGCCATTAAAAATTCAAAAAATGTAATAATGAAATTTTAAACCCAAAAAATACAAAAAAAACCCCTATAACTGACCAGATTTGAAGCCTTAACCAATGAAAATTAAAAGCCCCTTGATTTTACAGCAATTCTGCACTGAATTTAATTTTAATTGAAAACCAATATTTAATTAAAATAATTAATTAATAATAATTTAAAATTCCAAAAATTTCTCAAACACTTGGGAATCTCTTCTTAGGTCATTCCTAACCTTTAAAGCTGATTTCAAGGAGTTGGGACCTCTTTTGGAGCAAAATTGCAAAAAGACCCTTTAATTAATGTACTTAAAAAATTCTAATAAATACATTAATTTCAAACTTTCATAACTAATTCAAGAAAAATCCAAATCATTCAAACTCACTTGAATTCAACTCATAATAATGTCTAATATTTATTTTTCTAGGACAGCCAACTCTAGTTTTAGGCTAGGCTGGTGTTTACTTTTCTGCAGTTACGTGTCGTGTTTTTCGTGGTTTTCATTGCATGCTGTTTGTTAGCCTAGAATTGATGTGATTGTTTGTTTATTTACTGCACTCTGTGTTGTAACTGATTGAACATTTAAATTTCATATATCAACTGCTTGAGATCAAATATTAATTGCTTGGGATTGTATACAACTGTTGATTATTAGGATGACCCTTCAGGATCGAGTCTAAATTTTTCAATTTTTATTCATGTAAATTTGATTTGATTTTTGTTGTAATTTCAAGTGATTTGAGATGGGATAACATCCAATTTGGAATTCAAAGAGGAAGGGACATCCCTTAGGGGAGAGTCCCTATCCATTTGGAGCTCCAAATTATGATGATTTTGAAATATCCAAAGAGAAAAGATAACACCCCTTCCAAGGGGGAGTTTCTTTTCATTTGGATATCCGGACCCGACGATCCAAGAAATAGTAGAAGGACGAAGAAGTGGATAATGTGAAGACTCGTTCTCAAAGTCACTTGAGTCTTAGGATTTGAAATTCGGGTTGTTGTCAGTGGTGCCCAGCCACTTTATTTTTCTATAAATTCTGGGATGTAATAATAAGTGGCACTTGCCATATGGACATTCAATTTGAGCTATTAATTTAATTTATTTATTTAATTAATTGTGTAGTAGAATTACTTGCTTTTCTAGTCTTTTTACCTGCATGCCGATTTTGATTTGACCTGGAATTCGATTGTAGGCTCTTAAGGACTCGTTCAAAACTATTTCTATTTAAATAAAAATTAAAACATTTAAGCTCACATAGAAACTCTAACATTTTAAGAAGTAAGCCCGGGGCCTCCTGGAGTTCTCATTTCATAACTTCTTCTTTTCAAATTTAAATCATTTAATTGAGTCAATTAGCATGCATTTCATTAGCAACCAATAAAAAATCTCTAAATCTTTAATTACATTTATTTAGACATTAAACCTCAACATAAGTCAAAGGGCTAATTAGGATCTGCTCTAGATGTCGGCCCTATTCTTAAAAACTTTTCTTAAACAGCGTCCCTACCCATTCTAACATTAAATGACTTGATACATGTTTGTAAAGCACCTAGGTGGTTTAGCTGGCTCGCCAATCCAGACTGGGATATGTCAAGATTTGCACTGCATTAGCTAGGTTCGGGGCACTTTTAAGTGCCCAATTTAGACTTAGATTCTGAGGCAAGCTCGGGCTATAAGACCTCAACCTCTAGGAATTGAATCCCAACTTTCTAATGAAATTGACCATTCAAACTTAAATGACTTTCAATCAAATTCAAGCCAACACTTAGGATAGACTGGGGTGTTTCTGAAGTAATTCAGAATCTTAAAACACCTTCTACCCTTCTTCCGCTGACTCTAGAAATAAGTGTTCAACATTGAACCAGTCCCGTTTGGAAATTCAAACCCTTACCTCCTTTGATATTGATCTTTGAAATTCTTAAATAAATTTTATACCGCTATTTTAATAGAGAGTATTCATAGGAAAATTCCAATTTTCCTACGATGTAATTAACTACGAGGGCTTGTGCTCATAGAAGATTTAGAAACCTAGACCTGATTTTCAAAATCAAGTTTTTAAAACCTCTAATTAATTATATTTGGGAATTTAAACAAAAATGGCGATCGTTATCGCCATATTTAAATAATCGGTAATAGGTAATATCATCTTTCTTAGGGAAGATATATTATTTTATTATCATTATTTTGATTATGAAATTAACGATCTCTTATCATAATTATTATAGTTAAATAATTGATTAAACGTCATTTTGATCTTTCGAGATCATATGTTGTTCCCCCTTGAGTTTGACTACGATAATTTGAATGAATTTAAAATTCTGAAATTTGAACCTATTAGGGAACGATATGATAACCTCCTGAGGCGATATATTGTTCATAATGACGCGTTCAATTTTAAAATTCAAAATTAAATATTTTCCAAAGAAAATTAATCTTTTTCAAACTTATATACTTTTTCAATCAAACAAGGACTAGGCATGTACTAAGCAAAAAAGTCAATCATTCTGCCTTTATTTTAATGATAGAACCCATAAATATAAATCAAGCACTTTCAGATGAATTTTGGATTTTAGCAATGCAAAAAGAATTAAATCAATTTATGAGAAATGATATTTAGGAATTAATTGTAAGGCCAAAGGATCAAAGCATACTTGGAACTAAGTGGGTATTCAAAAATAAAATGAACGACTCAGGAGTTGTCGTTAGAATTAAGGCTAGATGGCTAAGGGGTATAATCATATTGAAGGGATTGATTTTGATGATATTTTTTCCCCTATAGCGAGACTTGAAGCAATTAGGATTTTATTAGCCTTTGTCTATTTTAGAGGATTCAAATTATTTTAAATGGATGTTAAAAGTACTTTTTTAAATGGGGTGATTTAAGAGGATGTTTATATTGAATAACCTCCAAGTTTTGAAAATTCAAAATATCCAAATCTATTTTTAAATTGAAAAAGATATTATATGGATTGAAAAAGGCACCTAGGGCTTGTTATGGAGGTTGAGCAATTTCCTACTTGATAGATCTTTTGAAAAAGTAAGTGTGGACACCACTCTATTTTTAAAGAAATTGGAAGACAATATACTTATTGTATAAATTTATGTTGATGATATCATCTTTGGATTTATAAATAAAATACTTTGTGATGATTTTTCTAAAGTAATAAGTAATAAATTTGAGATGAGTTTAATAGGAGATCTTAGTTACTTTCTAAGTTTTAGCATTAATCAAATTGAGGAAGGAACATTTCTTAGTTAGTTGAAGTATGCTAAGGACATCCTAAAAAAATATGAAATAGACAATGCTAAACCTATTAGTTCACATATGAGTTTCTCAATTCAGTTGGATAAGGACCCAAAAGGAAAATCTGTTGATCAAAAGAAATATAGGGGAATAATTAGATCTTTGCTTTACTGCTAGCAAACCTGATATTATATTTATTTTTTATTTGTGTGCTAGATTTCAATCATATCCAAAAGAATCACATTTGATAGTAGTAAAAAGGATTTTGAGATATCTCTTGGGAACTTAATTATTCATTTAAAATAACTGGATATTCAGATTTGAACTTTATAAATTGTAGGGTTGATAAAAAGAGTACTTTTGGAACTTATAAATTTATAAAAAATTCTTTAATTTTTTGGTCCAGTAGAAAATAAATTTCATAGCCCTATCTACTACTGAAGCTGAATACATTGCTTTAGAAAGTTGTGTGGCACAAGTTCTTTAGTTGAAACAGCAGTTAATTGACTTATGATTTATAATAGGCACAATTCCAATTTATTGTGATAACACTAGTGATATTTACATTTTAAAAAATCCTATTTAATATTCTAGAACCAAACATATAAACATAAGATATCATTTCATAAGGGATCATATATCCAAAGGAGAAATTGAATTGAACCATGTTTCAACTGAAAATCAACTTGCAGATATTTTTACAAAACCATTAGCATTTGATACTTTTAGCATATTAAGAATAAGGCTTGGTGTGATTGATCTTAATGCTTAATTAAAATTTTCTACAAACTTGATATGTGTTTTTATTTTTATATTTTGTTTCTGATTTTCTATTTCCTTATTTTTTATTTTTTTATTTTTTTGTGTTTTTCGATGCATTGAGCACTTATCTTATTTTTAAATGTTTGATGATGTTGTTGTTATGTTATCTTATTTTGAAACATATAATATTGATATCAGATGTGCTTTATTATATTAGATCTTCATATTGATATCAATAAAAATGTATTGTTTTGTTTAGTTGTTTTTTGTTCTATGTTTGAAATGTTATTTTGCCTATATGATAATTCTAACTTAATTGATCTAAAAAGTGTTAAAATATGAACAACAACACAAAAATTAATTTTATTATGAAATCTAAAATTTTAAAAATATAAGTTAATCTATAACTCGATCAAGTTAACGCTATCAATCTCATATTCTTTTTAGACATATATTATTTTAATATTATTATTACAATTTTGATGTCTTATTATTTTTTATTTCTCTTTTCAATATAATTATCTTTGTACTTAAAGAAGTTTGAGTTTTTAGATTATTAATTTTAGAAATATCAATTTAAAAATAAATAAATGTGTAAGTGTACAAAAATCGAAAGAATGCGCAATGATTCGCAAATTGAAAAGAGACATAAAATTAGCCAAAATATAAAAAGATGCATAAAGTGTGCCAAAAATATTTGAAAAGATACACAATTTCACCAAACAAGTGTATTGATATTAATATTCTTTCCTCTATCTTTTAATCTTCAAATTCAAATCAATCTAAAGTTCAATTATATTTTATATTGGAAATTGACTTTAATTAATCTTAATTTCGCCACTTTTACAATAATTTTCCTTATCTAATTGTCTAGAATGTTTCATGACCTTGATATATTTATCTTGTCTATTCTATATTTTAATTTAAATCTTTTGAATCTTTATTTTTCTCTAATAGACATTAATATTATTATTACAATTATAATTCAATTTCTTTCAAGATTAATTATCAAAAGTTTCTCATATGACTTCCTTCATTTCTTTTATTTTTCTTCTTCCTTCTTTTTGTTGTTATCAAAAAGAGGGAGAAATATTATTTAATTTTGATGTTTGCTTTTGATATTTGTGTTTGATTGTTTGGTTTATTAGTGATGTTTTATTTTTTTCTATTTTTGTGTATGTTTATGAAAAAAAAAAAATTGATATATTCTTAATAAAAATTCCCTTATATTCACATGCTTATTTATTTTGAGAGAGATAAGAAGAAATTTAGGGTATTCAATTTTATTTAAATAATATTTATTTTGTCATCATAAAAAATGGGGAGATTATTGAGATAGTTGCTACTTAGTTGTTGCATGTTTGATATTCTTACAACTTTTATATTTTTTATGATTCCAATTATTATTGCTTTAATTATTATTTCTCCTAACATATTTTAGAAGAATTATTTTTCTCTTATGTGTACTAACATTTTATGAAAATCATACTCTCGATTATTGAAGACTTCAAATCAATATCAGTTTAGAGTTTATTATAATTGAAGTATGTATTTTTCATTTTATTAAGTTTGAGAGAGTGCAATTGTAATTGAATAATTGAGCACATACACACCAGGAAAGAGTTTAAAATTCATATTTTTTAAACTGATCTTACTATATGATATCACTTTGTACGGGACGATCTGGTCAGTTATTTTCCCTGATGAGCAGTCGAACGAACAGAAATGAATTTTTTTTTAAGTATGGATCATACGGGACGATCCTAGTTCATACATGCTTTCATAAGTACAAATGTCTCAGGTTCCAAGTCGCATAAAAATAATTTTTCTAAATATAGATCGTACTGTACGAACCCAATTCGTAGATGCTTTTACGAGTATGAATGTCTCGGGCCCATTCTCGCTCAAAAATATTTTTTTTAAGTATGGATCATACGAGACGAACCTAGTTCGTATATGCTTTCAAGAGTACGAACGTCTTGGGTTCCAGGTTGAGTAAAAATAATTTTCCTAAGTATGGATCGTACTGTACGAACCTAGTTCGTACATGCTTTCACGAGTATGAACGTCTCAGGTACCAGGTCACATAAATGTAATTTTTTTAAGTTGGATCATATTGTATGAACCTAGTTCATATATGCCTTCCATAGTACAAAAATGTCAGGTCCCATTTCGTTCCGACGTTTTGTATAAACAAATTTTGATATTTTCTAACTGTTCATCCCGAATGAACATAATTCGTACCGGATGATGATTGGGTACAAAATGATTTCGTACTAATTCATAATAGGTTCGTATGCAACAGTATTTGAACTATTCGTACGTATGAAATCCGATCGTACGGTATGATCGTGTACGCTCAAAATTAAAAAATTCAAATTTCTAGATGATTTTTCATGTCTTTTGTATAAAAAGTTCATTAAAAACTGACGTAAAAAAGGCTTGTCTTTGTGATTTTGCAAAGGCAATTGAAAGAGAGAGTGTTTGAGAGAGATTTCTTGCTAGTGGAGTGTGAAGGATTCATAAGGTTACTCAAAGGTAAGGATCTCTGTGTGATTTGCATTTTTCACTCTTCCTCTTGTCTTTCTAGACTGCTCGTGAGAAGATCTTTGAAGAAGATTTGGTTCTCTGTCCACACTTAGAGAGTGTGAACATTCGGCTGTTCTCTGCTGACACTTAGAGAATGTGAATAGCCAAAGGTACTTTGCCTATACTTGGAGGGTGTGAATGGATGAAGGTTCTATGCCTACACTTGGAGGGTGTGAAAGGACGATGGTTCTCTACCGCACCGGGGATTGGTTGAAGAGAGTTTTGTAAAGAATTCTTCGCCCTGCTATGGGGCAAAAGGAGAGTCATTTTTGATAATAATGCAATACCTAAAGAGGGAGTCTTCAGGGAGTGGATGTAGGTCGTGTTTGATCGAACCACTATAAATTTCTATGTCATTTAAATTTTTGCATTTTATTAACTGCAAGTTTTTATTCTGTGGTTTAAAAGTTTTATTTTAAAACTTTAATTAACTCGCTTCGTAAATCAACAGTTTCAAATTTTAAATCCAAAAAATTTTTTAAATTGCCAATTTACCCCCCTCTTGATTAGCCTTGGGACATTAGTTTAGATTTAACAATCTAATATAGATTCAACAAGAATCAATATTCTCAAGCTCCGATTTGAGATGTAATTAATCCATAATTTTAAAATATAACTAATTTATTAGAGATTGTATAAAACAACATTTTAAAACTTTAATTATACTACAACATATTTTTTTTAGAGTCAAAATTAATTACATAATTTCCAAAACCACCATTATAAATTTCTAAAAAATATTTAAAATATTCAAAATCTCAATCTCTCACTCTATAGCATATAAAAATTATGCAGTAAAAGTTTTACTAGTAAAAATTTATCCTTATTTTTCGGTAATAAAAAACTAAATTTAATATAAAAATTTGGAAAAACTACTTAATTTTTAAAACTACTTTCTAAATTAGACCAATAGCTAAAAATTACCCAAAGCCCTAAAAGACCTTCCTCTCAAAAAAACCCTCTCCTCTCTCCACTTTGGCTGTCCAAAGCATTTAAATGAATGGAATAGTAGAATTAAAAATATAATAAAATATTGATAATGGCCCCACAATCCGAAGCTCTGGCGCTAGTTCATTTTCCAAAACAAGACAACACAATCCCGAGGTACCACTTTTGAGCACTTTGACACTAGTGCACCTGACATTATAGCACTAGACAATACAACACCTTGGTGCTCTTGGAGAAAAAATTCCGATTTCACCAAAATGCATTCAATTCCTTAGAACTCACTTCAAAGCACATGCAGACTTCTTTTCATGCACACATTTTACTTACGAACACATGCAAAAGAGTTCAAAACACAAAAGTTTAAACATTTTTCTTTTTTAATTTGGGTAAATTTGTACTAGTAAAACTTTATCATGGCCTTTTCACTGAATAGGTTAAACTAAATGTTGAACCTGAAGGTGCCACAAGTACAATGAAAGATTAACTTTATCATTGCACAAACTCATCCATTGCTCAAAAAGTAGTTTAAAAGCTCTTGGCCAAACAATTTGAAGTTTCATTTGGCATCTTATAGGAAACAATGGATTTAATAACCATAAATGCAAAATGAATTGTAAGGCTTGTTAGTTCCACCTTTTCTCAATCTTTGGTTGTTTGACTACTAGAAAATAAATGAATTTTTTAAAGAGTCGGTGAGGCCATTTATGCCACCTTTCTCTGCACTCGTGGTTTGTTTTTTAATTCTTCATTGCATTTAAAATACTATAAAAGATATTTCTATGTTTGGTTTGTTGTGGCATAAGAAGATTAACCATAATCAAATTTTATTGCAATCTTAGCTTATTTAAATGTGGATTGATTTGTTTAGTTGCAATATATAGTTTACATTTGCTAGAGCAATGCAACAAGAAAATTTAAAAAAAAAAAATTTTTTTGAGCGCTTATGGTGGTTTTAACTGAATTTCATTTTTTAGCTTACAATGGCGATCATAAGCACATTATATTTTGTAGAAAAGTGGCGGTTATAATCATAGCTATAGCCAGCACATATGAACATCTTCCCCACCTATTTTGAAACAACTGTGAAATGTCAATAAAGAGTATTGTAATCAATTTACGATAGTCTTGCAGTAGTTTTCAAATCGCTACATAAAATATAGCGGTGTTGACCCCTGCAAAACGAACCACGTTAAAAAGGAAAAAATCGATGAATCAAGCAACGCGGCATCGTGCGATGTGCCACTTGAAGGGTCAAACAACCTTTGTGTTTACATAAGTGGGGACCCCTCGCAATCAAATCAAACGAGATCGATCCAAAGGGACAAATAACACCCAAAATTGACTCGTGAAATAGCACAAATGACATCCAATCATGAAACAAACATCGCCTTTGCATTCAGAACGTCGACAATACTAAGAAATTATTGTCAATTTGTTCAATGAACGTCAAAATAGAAAACAAATCAAATTAATACTAATCTCATTCTATCGAGCAAACTCCCCACCTCCGATTTCCTATCCATCTTCATACAGAACCTCACAAAGCCGATTTCCACTTCCCATAAACCCTCTAGATGTTAACATTTTTTTGTAGACCACAAAGTCGATGTTTATTCTTTTTTAAACTCTAACTATTAGAAGCCATAAGCCCAACACCTCTTGAAGCCCAATATACATCTCCAATTACTATAAAGTGTCTAACAACCACCATCGAAAGAGTATTTATGATATCCATTCCTCTCTCACTAAATTAGCCCCTTTCAAAATTTGAAATCCCATCAACCCTCTGCTACAACAGAACTTCACTCAGCCCTTCACTTTCTCATATCCTCGCCTACATAGCCTAAGCCCATTCAAATCAGCCCACTGCATATACATCTTGGTAATTCCAATCCACTACAAAACAACCCTATTTGTTCCAAGCCAGGCTTTTCTCTAAAAAAAAAGAAGAAGAAGGTGGACTTCTTTTATTGTTATTAGCAATTAAATACTGTTATTGATTATTAATGTTGTCATTATTAACCTTAGAATATATATATACACACGCATGCAAAAAAAAGAAAAAAGAAGAAAAGAAATTACAAAAAAAATAGAGAAGGAATTTAAAAAAAAAAAAAAGTGCCAGATGAAATTTCAAAAAAGGAAGAAAGAGAATAAAAGAAAAGATTATCTGCATTTTCACCGCAATCATCGTGTAGGTATACTTTCCCAGCTTAAACCCCACACTCAATGCTTTTGGCGAGCCAACGGACCACCCAACACGCTCGCATAGCTCGATGGGAGGAAAATCAGTGCGAAGTTTGCGAGAAGGCCGGTAGGCCTCGAAGCGATCATTTAGCAAGATGAGGATGAAATTAAGTACCCTTAAGATCTCTTGTAGTGTGGCGGAGGAAAGAGAATTGCATACTTTAAAATAGGTACCCCAAAGACCCTAAGTGCTCTCATTGCTTGGCAGGGATTGAAAAAACATGACTGCAGTGTCACCTAACACCTACCTGAACCACTCACGTAGCATGGAGGGGAAGGTTACGACTCTCATATTTAGATTAAATGGGGGAGAAGCCTGGAGGTTGTCAAATTTTGTATTGAAACACACAGAACTTAAATAAATAATAAGGGACTTGAACTTTACTTGAACACCAAGGAACTCGAACCATAGAGGACTTGAACTTTAACGAACCATGTGAAACCAAATCTAAACTAAACTACAATGAACTAAACTTTATATGTATGAACAATATGAGAATATCAAAACTAAATAATAACTAATTATTTGAATGCATCCAAATGAATGTCAGAAATCAAATAAAGGAACTCATGGTGAACAAGGCCTCAATGCACACACAAACAACAAACATGTATGAGGAGACCCTCCCCGACACAATGGATGTCCTTTCAAAGGTCGACAATAGCCACTATAATATGTCTTATCGACACTAGAATATGGCTTATAACTACTATAACATGTCTTATAGGCACTAGAATACGACTTATAACCACCAAAATATGTCTTATAGGCACCGTAATATCTTATCTTTCACAATAAGTTCTCCAAAATATTTCAATTCAGCTAATAAAGTACATAATTCAATCACATAAATACATATTTTTTTTTACAATATAGCAATTAATGTATAATTAAACTCATATCAGATTTGCATAATTTTCTATAACCCTGAGAAACAAAAATTCCTACAGAGTAAAATCCACAATTTTAAAATATAACAAATTTATTAGAGATTGTATAAAACAACGTTTTAAAACTTTAATTATACTACAACATATTTTTTTGGAGTCCAAATTATTTTCTCTTAAATAAAAATTACATAATTTTCAAAACCACTAGTATAAATTTCTAAAAAATATTTAAAATATTCAAAATCTCAATCTCTATAGCATATAAAAAATTATGCAGTAAAAGTTTTACTAGTACAAATTTATCCTTATTTTTCGATAATAAAAAAATCTAAATTTAATCAAAAAATTTGGAAAAACTACTTATTTTTTAAAACTACTTTCTAAACTGGACCAATAGCTAAAAATGACCCAAAGCCCTAAAATGCCTTCCTCTCAAAAACCCTCTCCTATCTCCACTTTGGCTGCCCAAAGCATTTAAATGAATGGAATAGTAGACTAAAAATATATTAAAATATTGATAATGGACCACTATCCAGCGCTCGAGCGCTAGTTCATTTTCCAAAACAAGACAACACAATCCCGAGGTACCACTTTTGAGCACCTAGACACTGGTGCACCCGACATTATAGCACTAGGCAATACAACACCTAGGTGCTTTTGCAGAAAAAATTCAGATTTCACCAAAATGCGTTCAATTCCTTAGAACTCACTTCAAAACATATGCAAACCATTTTCATGCACACATTTTACTTCAGAACACATGCAAAAGAGTTTAAAACACAAAAGTTTAAACATTTTTCTTTTTTAATTTGGGTCAGAATAGGTTAAACTAAATGTTGAACCTGAAGGTGCCACAAATATAATGAAAGATTAACTTTATCATTGCACAAACTCATCCATTGCCCAAAAAGTAGTTTAAAAGCTCTTGGCCAAACAATTTGAAGTTTCATTTGGCAGCTTATAGGCAACAATGGATTTAATCACCATAAATGCAAAATGAATTGTAAGGCTTGTTAGTTCCACCTTTCCTCAATCTTTGGTTGTTTGACTACAAGAAAATAAATGAATTTTTTTAAGAGTCGGTGAGGCCATTTATTCCACCTTACTCTGCACTCGTGGTTTGTCTTTTAATTCTTCATTGCATTTAAAATACTATAAAAGATATTTCTATGTTTGCTTTGTTGTGGAATAAGAAGATTAACCATAATCAAATTTTATTTCAATCTTAGCTTATTTAAATGTGGATTGATTTGTTTAGTTGCAACATATAGTTTACATTTACTAGAGCAATGCAACAAGAAAATTATATATATATATATATATATATATAATTTGAGTGCTTGTGTTGGTTTTAATTGAATTCCATTTTTTAGCTTACAATGGCGATCATAGGCACATTATATTTTGTAGAAAAGTGGCGGTTACCACCGTAACTATAGCCAGCACTTCTGAACATCTCCCCCACCTATTTTGAAACAACTGTGAAATGTCAATAAAGAGTATTGTAATCAATTTACGATGGTCTTGTAGTAGTTTTCAAATCGCTACATGAAATATCGTGGTGTTGACCCCTGTACAACGAACCACATTAAAAAGGAAAAAATTGACGAATCAAGCAACGCGGCATCGATGCGATGTGTCACTTGAACGACGCGATCAATCCAAAGGGACAACTAACACCCAAAATTGACTTGTGAAACCGCACAAATGACATCCAATCATGAAACAAATATCGCCTTTGCATTCAAAACGTCGACAATACTTAAAAATTATTGTCAATTTATTCAATGAACGTCAAAATAGAAATCAAATCAAATTAATGCTAATCTCATTCTATCGAGCAAATCCCTGAAAATCCACTTTATTCTTCTATCAAATCCCATCTAATCCTCGCCTCTAATGCCGTTCTAAGCCTCGAACAATGAAGTAATCTCATTAATAAAATGAAGCTGAAAGAGGAACTATCATGTTCTTTTTGCTTTCTCCCGTTCATAAGCACTTGTTCCATCCAATGATCAAACTCTCCACCTCGGATTTCCTATCCATCTTCATACAGAACCTCACAAAGCCGATTTCCACTTCCCATAAACGCTGTAGATGTTAACATTTTTTGGTAGACCACAAAGTCGATGTTTATTCTTCTTTAAACTCTAACTATTAGAAGCTAAAAGCCCAACACCTCTTGAAGCCCAATATACATCTCCAATTATTGTGAAGTGTCCAACAACCACCATCGAAAGACTATTTATGATAGCCATTCCTCTCTCACTAAATTAGCCCCTTTCAAAATTTGAAATCCCATCAACCCTCTGCTACAACAGAACTTCACTCAGCCCCTCACTTTCTCATATCCTCACATGCATAGCCTAAGTCCATTCAAATTAGCCCACTGCATATACATCTTGGCAATTCCAATCCACTACAAAACAACCCTATTTGTTCCAAACCAGGCTTTTCTCTCTCTCTCTCTCTCTCTCTCTCTCTCTCAAAAAAAAAAAAAAAAAAAAAAAAAAAAAAAAAAAAAAAAGAAGAAGAAGAAGAAGAAGAAGGTGGACTTCTTTTATTGCTATTAGCAATTAAATAATGTTATTGATTATTAATGTTGTCATTATTAACCTTAGAATATATATATATATCACACACGAATGCAAAAAAAAAAGGAAAAAAGAAGAAAAGAAATTATGAAAAAGAGAGAAGGAATTAAAAAAAAAAAGAAGAGCCAGATGAAGTTTAAAAAAAAAGGAAGAAAGAGAAGAAAAGAAAAGATTATCTGCATTTTCACCGCAATCATCGTGTAGGTATACTTCCCCAACTTAAACCCCACACTCAACGTTTTTGGCGAGCCAACGGACCACCCTACACGCTCACATAGCTCGATGGGAGGAAAACCAATGCGAAGTTTGCGATAAAGCCGGTAGACCTCGAAGCGATCATTTAGCAAGATCAGGATGAAATTAAGTACCCTTAAGATCTCTTGTAGTGTGGCGGAGGAAAGAGAATTGCATACTTTAAAATAGGTACCCCGAAGACCCTTAAGTGCTCTCATAGCGTGGAAGGGATTGAAAAAATATGACTGCGGTGTCACCCAACACCTACCTGAAGCACTCACGTAGCGTGGAGGGGAAGGTTACAACTCTCAGATTTCTCCTAAACGGGGGAGAAGCCTGGAAGTTGTCAAATTTTGTATTGAAACACACAGAACTTAAATAAATAATAGGGGACTTGAACTTGACTTGAACACCAAGGAACTCGAACCATAGAGGACTTGAACTTTAACGAATCATGTGAAACCAAATCTAAACTAAACTACAATGAACTAAACTTTAAATGTATGAACAATATGAGAATATCAAAACTAAATAAAAACTAATTATTTGTATACATCCAAATGAATGTCAGAAATCAAATAAAAATATTCATGGTGAACAATCCCTCAATGCACACACAAACAACCAACATGTATGAGGAGACGAGCAATGAATATTGTGACATTTTCGCAATCAATAAAAATTCGCTGACAAATGAATACAATAGTCCCTTATGAATAACAAAAGTCAATATGCGATGAGTATGATAACTCCTTCACACAAACAAATCACGTTGTCTATGAAGAAAGGCAATAAACTTGTAATACATGCAATCAAGATGAATAGCAGTGATGATGAATAAGTCGTGAATGTAGTATCTCCTCATATTCAACACCTAAAGTTTGTTCAACACTAGTCGACTGGCAATTGAATACACTAATATGCTTGTGAACGATGATAATACATAAGTTGTGGATTTGATAACACCTATCCAGTCAATATTGACATGCAAGTGAATTCATTGAACATCTGCAAGTGAGGAGAGAGTAACACGTATTAAATGTGATGGACTCCTACAATAACTTCTATATAGTCAAATGCACCAGCTCATTGGCGAATAAAACACTGCTTATGAACATATTGTCGACATTCATGTAAGCAAAAAAAATGAAATTATGAAGCGACTAATTTCCTTGCCATCGGTGCCAGTTAATTTGCATATGAACACATGTCAATTTCTCACAAATCATGATGGCCAGTATGCAATAAATATGAAAGATATATGGAAAAAGTGATCACTCATCACCGATAATGTCAAAGTTCAGGTAAATATACTTGACCATACAATCAACCACTATTTAATGACCAATGGATATGTGGATCCACTGCAACTAAAGGCGAAAGACATATAGTAAATGCAAGCTCCTACAAGCTATCATAAGGGGCCTGTCATACACACTAAATGATATTTATAATGTGAATGTAAAAGGGTCAGATACCTATAAACCACTATAGAAGGCCCATCGGATACTCTGATACCCACATACACATATAAAGGAGTTGCGAGAAATGCAAGCACCTATAAGCAACACTAGAAGATCCACATTCCCTATAGTTTACTCAAGTGTGACGGTAGAAGACCCAGAGTGAACACAATGGCCTCGTATTCAAGTAATGATACTAGATTTATTGTAAGAGCAATGAATCTCCTACAAGCATGGAGGATGAGATTGCAAGCAAGTGTAATAATTGGGTGACTGAAGTGTATAAGGAAGTTGGTGATGAATGCAGCTCACTCGACCATCCATATAAATAAATGAATCAATACATCAAATTATTTATGGATAAAAAAACCCCACACATACAAATACAATATGAATACACACAAATATAAAGAAATGCATATGCAATCATACACATGCATGGGCCCCGATGAGCGTCTTATAGGTACACACATGATGTACAACGATGCTGCACGAGTCAAATAAAAATTTAAGTTTGAGCTCAATTCTCCTATGTGAGTAGATAGGAGTCAACAGAACTCAAGCTATCAAATAAATATATAGTCATGACATCCACCAAGATATTTATTTTATATATTTATATTAGGCCTTCAATGCCTATAACAAAGGAAAATTCACCATTAAAGGCATAAAGCTGGCAATGAACTTAATCATCTATTAGTATCTAGATAGAGTTGATAAGGTTCAATAGATAATTATAAAAGTTCCCGCCAAATACCCACATGGGCCTGAACGAGTCTGTTATGGGTATATACATAACGTCTGAGGATGATGCACGGGTCAAGAAGCGAACATAAGTTCAAGTCCAATCCTTCTCCACGATAGGATGGGAGTCAACACGACTTGAACCAACGAACAAATATACAGTCACTACATATATCCAGATATTTATTTTAATACGTTTATACTAGGCCTTCAAAGTTTATAACCAGGAAAATTCACTAAATAAAATCATAAAGCTAATGATGAACTGGATCCTGTGTTGATAGCTAGACAGAGTTGATAAATTTAACCAATAGAATGAAAATTGCATAATAACACTATAAAGATGTCTATGTTGAACGTAGATCTTAATTGGAGAGATTAATTGCAAATATTTAAAGTGCCTCCAAATGCCCATAAAAACTCCAAAATTCAAAAAATACCAAAATTCAAAAATATTTAAAATTTGAAATTCAACCATCAAACTACTTAAAGTAAAATCTATACACCTCGACAACTGTTTGTTGAGGTAGAAAAATAAGATGGCAAGAGCTAGTGTCTAATCGAGAATATTACTATAATTTATTCTCAATCAATCTCATGCTAATAAGTATGTGGCATGTGTCCTCTAACTATCAGTTATGTCTCCAAATAAAACTGCAGATAAATGGTTATGGCCAAGACCCTATGAACTTGGTGATTTTCCACCAAATGACACCACTAAATTATAGTCATGATTAGCAGTCGTATGCTCTCAAATAAGATATAATTGATAGATCACAAATCCCTCTGTTAGCTAAGGTGGTTTTAGATTTATCCTCTTAGACAAATATCCACCCCATGTCTATAAGGTACCCTTGGACGACTTAACACATGGCTGCCGATAAGGATCCTTCTATCAAGTTGGGTCGACTACCTCCTAGACTAAGTAGACCAGGGACGACGATGGCCCTGGACGATGGAAGCATGTGATCTAGAATGGGTCCATCATCCATTCCCCACCATCCTCGTTAACTTCAAGATGGTGAAATAATTAATTTTAAATATCAAATTTTCAACACCTAAACCCATGCTGCTACTATACACCATATACTATATATTTGATCAACAACTAGCCTTAATCGAAAGTTCTTTCTATTGATCGGGAGGATTAATTAACTATAGGGGCATGCGCATATATAAAACTAGAACTGAGATCATAAAGTCCTCGCAAAAAGAGGGCAAAATCACTTGGTAGTCACTTATGTACAAACCCAATTTGCGTTCTAAAAATTTACACCGGAACCTAATTTGTTAAAACTCCCCCAAAGCAAGGAAAACCATGGTGCAATTTTTTGGAGCCCACAAGTGGCCGTGAAAACTACCAGGAAAGCCTATTATTAATACTGCAATAGCTTTTTTTATATAGTGTTAGTACTAAATTTTGAATTGGTCGATTTCTACCACATAAATATATGGGTATGAAGTCGTCCCAACCCATAGGACTCCACTAAAAATTATAATCAAATATGAAATTGAGGATGTCTTCTTCGATGTTTATCTTATGCAAACAACCATAAAACCTAAATAAAAAATATTAAAAAATAGTAAACATTTCTAGTATAAGGATATAGTTAATAGAAGTGTGTAACATTGTTAGTTGAACTTCATATTTTTCAAATAGGATTTTTTTACTCATAATAATATTACAAATCATATAAATTTCTACTGATCAATTTTTTTTAATTGATAGAAAATGTGATGGAAGTTAAATGAACAATAATTTAGTTTTAATGGAAAAAATGAGTATTTTTTTCAAATTATTAATGCAAATTAATTAAATAGCCCACATCATTTGAGTAGCTATAAATTGTAATAACAGTTTACTTGCTTTATAAAAAATAAATATTACAGTTAATGCTATAGCATTACTAAATATTTATAACAACTAATAAATAATTGTACGATCAAGTGATTTATATAATTAAATGAAGATGAATTTAATATAAAAAACTTAAGTGTAGAAATTGGAAATAACACAACAAAATTGTCGAAGTTTTTGCAAGCTTTGGAATGGTCCATATTTGCACAAATATCCTCCTAAGGAAAAATAAAAAGCTCTCATGGAATAACCAAATGTAGAAGAGAATGTTTGCAAAAATAAAATAAAATAAATTAAAATGGGAGTTACATATAGAGAAGAGAATGAGATATATTGTATTGTGAAATATAAGAAGAGATTATAAATAGTTTTCAGGCGATGGTCCTTTTTCCTCCTACCTTATATGTAGGGGTGTCAATTTCGGGTCACGGTTCGGGTTCGGGTCGAACCCGAACTGACCCAGGTGCGAAACGGGTTGGCGGGTTGACCCGGCAACCCGCCGGGTCAACTCGAACCCGACCCGTTTTTGAAACGGGTCGGTTTCTGGAACCCAAACCCGACCCGTTTTGAAATCGGGTCGGGTTCAACTCGGATTTTTCGGGTCGGGTCCGGGTCAGGTTTTCGTGTTGTGTCAATTATTGACACCCCTACTTATATGCGCTCGCCGACCTACATGGGAGGGAAAACTTGTGCTCTTTTTAAACATTTTTCTCTTTCATTCTCCTACAATGAATTTTACCACAGATAATACTACCAAAATTGCATAATATCTTGTAGCATAAGCTCTTCTTAAAAAAAAAATTCCCATGCTAATATCATCTAGTAGCTGACTAGAGTCCCTTTCAATATTATGATTTTTTTTAGATTTAAGTTTCATAGATTATTATAATTACAAATAGTATTATGAGCTTTTCTTGGAAATATCGTCAACTTTCATGCTTATAAGATAATCTAATCCCCTCTCCCTCTAACCTATTTAAGAAATTTGATTTCTATCAACTTGATTATAACTATATACAAAAAGATAAGGAAAAATGGCTTTATTTCTTATAATATTACATTAGATCTTTGACTTGTCAGATGATATAATATTCATTATTAATATCCTCTTCTTAAACTTAATGATCTATTTATCAACATTATCGTTGGACTGTGTTCATCCTTGATTATGTTCATAGTCTCTTATTCAGCCACAACTATGCCCCTTTGACTTTCTCCTCATTTTATTCTTGAATTTTTGTAGTCTTCTTCAAAGAGACCTTTGATTTTAGAACTTGCTCTAAAGACTCTTGTTATTTATTATTTATTTTTCTTGAGCTTGTGAGTAATGTAATAACCTAGAATTTTGTTATAATGGAGACCTTAATATTGAAGTTGTGTAACTTCAGCTTCATAATGAAGAGTTTTTGGTAACTGGCAAAAAGGTTAGATTGGTTAGCTGTTTGAATAGAGAATGCTGAGTAGATTGGAATTTGGTTAGATGGTGGAGATATTTTCTAGATGAATACATTGATTTAGGAAGGGCTACGAGTAAGCAGCAAAGAGATTAATTAGAGAAGGATCATGACTTGATCACTGATTTCACTAACCCTTCGTACTACCCTTTAGGTGAGAAATTTTCAACTTCTTATAAGTGGCTTTACAATGACACTCATTCACACATTATTTTTATAAATGCAAAATTAAAATTTTATTGTTAATATGAAGATAAATATTTTTATTTTTATTGTCATATTAGTAAATCCAAATTTAGAGAGGTTTTAAAGAAAATGAAGAGTGAAAAAGATATTAGACCTCTTGATATTCCAATAGAGGAGTAGAAATGCTTAGGAGATGAAGGAATTGTTTGGCTTACAAAACTTTTCAATATTATTTTGAAGACTAAAAGATTCCAAGTGAGAAGAGAAAGAGTATGTTGATTCAAATTTTTAAGAATAAAGGTGATGCACAAGAGTGAATGAATTATATAGGAATTAAGTTAATGTTCCTTGAAAGTTCGAGCAGGTTGTTAGACCTAATAGAACTGTCCTAAGGCTAACCCAAGAGAAGAGTGGGGGGGGGGGGGGGGGGGAATGGATTGATAATTTTAAAAAATCACTTGGATTTTATAAAATCGTTTTGATAAACTTTACTCAATTAATCTGAAGTATGCAGTTGTTTGTAAAAATAGATTTCCACAAAATATTTTTTAACTACAGTAATATAAAGTGCGAAAAATAAAAATGCAGTAAAAAGTAAAAGAATAGAAGAACACCAAATTTTATAGTAGTTAGGTCCAATTAGACATAGGTTCACTCCCTGAAGACTCCTTCAGGCATTGCACTAAATCAAAGTGACTCTCCTTTTTCCCTCACAACGCAGAGTAGCCCTTATAAAATCTCTCTTCCACCAACCAGGTGCGCAAAAGTGCTGACACCCTTTCTCACTCTCCTATTAATGGTAGAGTAACAACATCCTTTCTCACCTTCCTAGTGATGGCAGAGTGCCAACATCCTTTCTAACTCTCCTAGTGATGGCAGAGTACCAGTACCCTTTTTCACCCTCCTAGTGATGGCAGAGTATCATGATCTTCTTTAAAAATATTCTCTGAAGTGCCTTCAAAGTAGGGCAGAATTTTAAAGAATAAATAAGAGATCCTTATATTTGGGCAACCTTGTTAATCCCATCACAATTTCCTTTTACAAGATCTCTCACTCTTCACTCCTAAAAACACTCTCCCAAACAATCACCTTATCCACTCTTAAGGGAAATTTACAGCAAGATCCAGAATGCCAATTTTTAGGACCCTTATATATTAAAGATAAGAAAAACCAATTAGAAAACTGAAAATTATAATTGGAACATACTCAGATCATACAGTACGACTGTGGATCGTCTATATGAACATTTCAAAAATCAATATATGATCTTGTTTGAACCTGATTACAAACTCTATCAGTCGTTTGTATGAACTTATATAATATTATATGAACAGTTCAAAACTGAAGTAATTCGTCCGGTATGATCCTATACAAACCTTATTTCGTACTCTGTTAGTCATCTGTATGAACTAACATCATATAGTATGAACAGTTAAAACAAATCATGCTTTATTTAGTATGAATGTGGATGACCCCATTTCGTACTCTGTGAGTTGTATGTACGAACCAAACTTTGTATAGTACAAACAATTCAAAAAATGATTAGCTCATTCGGTACAAACTAGTACGCATCCATTTCGTACTCTGTGAGTCGTATATATGTAAAACCATCGTATAATATAAATAGCTCAAAAAATGATACGTTCATTTGGGAGAAGCTTTTACACACCCATTTCATACTCTATGAGTCATCTATACGAAAAACCATCATACAATACGAACAATACAAAAAAAAATATGCATAAGTTGATTAACTTTATTTTGGAGGAAATACCATGATAAATTGTCCAGTGTGATTTGTTCATACAATACATTTAGTTTTAAAATTTTAAGTTTTGACTCCCTTACCCAGTGTGTGTGTGCACAGTTATCCAATTACAATCACATTCTCTAAGACTCAAGAAAAATAGAAAATTTACATACTTCATTACATGAAACACTAATTTAATCTACCTTGAAGTCTTCAGTAGTTCGGAGTATAATTTTCCTAAAATGTTACTACGTAAATAATAAAAAAGATAATATATCCAATGTATGTTAGGAGAAATAATAATCATAACAATAATATTATGTTATCATCAAAAAATTACATTATATCAAACTCAATCTTGAATTCTAAGTTGCAACATTCCTTACATTAAAACTATGGTAGATAGTTATTGAACTTAGGTTACGATGTAATACTAATATTTCTCTAAAAGGATTAGTATTTATGTTGGGTAAGTCTACTTTGGAAGATATACATTTATTAAGAGGTTTGATGGACAAGTACATAGATAATAAAGAGGATCTACATATGATATTTACTAATTTAGAGAAAGCATATGACAAAGTTCCAAGAGAAGCACTTTGGAGAGTTCCATAAAAGAAATTAAGGAGTTATGAATGCTTATATTTAAGTCCTTAATGATATGTATGCAGGAGCTATTACTTGTGTTCAAATTCAAGGTGATTTGATCAAATATTTTCCTATATCAGTTTGACTACATCAAGGATAACCTTAAGCTCATATATTTTTCCTTTAGTCATAGATGATCTTACTAGGCATTTACAAGAGATTGTACCTTGATGTTTTCTTTTTATTTATTTATTTATTATATTCTTCTTATTGATAAGACTTTTTATTAAATTTAAATAAGAATTTTACACTTAACAGAATAAAATGGAGAAAAATGATTCATGTAGCCAACCTCACTATTGCAACTCGAGCTCACGAGTTTATAGTTTTGATGATAACAAATATTATGGCTCACATCCTTATGTCTAATTATATTTGTAATATATATTTGTTTGATGTATACTAACATTTTAGGAATGTCATGCACCATCCAATAAAGATTCAAAGCTCAAGATTGGGTAGCATAGGTTATACTTTAAAGATTGTTGTAATATTCATTGATATAATTTTGATTTCTTGGGTCAAGTCATGTAGGGGTATATGTTAGCTTGGTGATTATGCACACACACACACACACATTCACAGTGAAGTGAGATTGATTCAAAACCAGAAGTTTAATTTTTAAACTAATCATATCATATTATTTATATTGTACTATACGATCAGTTCATATAACTAATCGTAATGGATGATCTAAATTGTCAAGTACAATCAGTTATGATCATAAAAATAGCTGATAATTATAATTTAGGCAAGATTTTAAATTTCATATTTTATTTTAATCATCTAGGATGATGTACATCATATTGGATGATCTATAAAAATCATGCCTAAATTAATCATCTGATTAGTCAATCGAATATGCTTAATTTTAATATTTTGATCATACTGTACGTTCTGTATCATACTGTACAATCAATGAAGATGCTTTTAGTCATCCCATGTTTCATCTTGGATGAACTGCATTTGGATTGAACTAATCGTTCCGGATGATCTCAGGATCGTACTGGACGATCTATATAAAAACTTGAACTAATCGTACATGACAATTCTAATCATACTGGATGAAAGTACTATTTTGTACTAATCATACCGACATAATTAAATTTTTAGAGTTTTTTAAGCCCTCTATTTAATCTTTCTCAAGACACTTGGTAAGTGTCTTTGACAGCCATTGTGTCTTCGTTCTTTTGGAGAAAACATGAAGAGGGAACTTGAAAGGGAGAGAGGAAATGGTGGATTTTGAGAGGGAGAATATCCTTAGAGGGGGTTTCAAGGGAGTGTGGATGGTATTTCATATGGTTGCTCTGGCAAACTTGAACCTTAGTACCATCAGATTTAAGATTCATCTTGAGAGAAGTTTTAGGAAAAAGAAATTATCTTTGGTGTCAAAGGACCTGGCTGCTCCACTACATCGGGGAAGGTGAAAGGGATTCATGGTTCTCTTCATGTTAAAAGAGTTTCAGTCATCTGCCACCCCGGGTTGGTGAAAAGATTTTATAAGAGCTTCTTCGCCTTACTATTGGGGCAAAAAGAGAGACACTAAAAGGTTTTAATGCAATACTCGGAGGTTGCCTCCGAGGAGTGGACATCGGTCATATTGGACTGAACCACTATAAATCTGGTGTACTTTTTATTATTTTTGCATTTATTTTTCTTACGATTAACTACGTGGGTGAAAACATTGATTTATCTTTTTTGTGATTTTAATTCATTTCTGCATCAAGTTATAGAAAGATTTTTCACTTCATCATTAAAGAATTTTTTAAATACCAATTCACCCTCCCCCCTTGGTTAGCCTCGAAACTAGTTCTTTAGGATTTCATGACCCTCACAAACTTTCACTCATGTAATAGGATAAAGAATTGATGATGATGTAGTTGTTATTTTATTATTAATATGAAAGATCTCACTATAATTAAATTCAAAAATATAATATTTTCATATATATTTATATTTATACAAGAAAAAATGAGGCACATAACAACAAAATTTAGTATTGATGATGTTACTCGGCAATAATTCAACCTAAATGTATGGATGGAAGAAAAATAATAATTGACCACTCCTCATAGTGATCCAAAGAGAGTTAGTATCATAAGAAATTGGTTATGCGGCAATAAATTAAAAAGCTTGTGTGATCCATGTTGAAAGAGATACATCGTGAAGGTGGTCTATGCAGGACTCAAGGTGATGCTAATGATCATGAAAATGGTGGTGAAGATTATGAAAATGATGATAATGAAGATGGTGATGATGATGACTAACTATGTTTTTTAGCTTTTAGAAGTTATTTTTATATTTTGATTCAACGAAACACATGTTAAAACTATTGGGTATATTGTTGGTAATATTGTTGCACATACTCACTAATTTGGTCATAAGCATGCAACTGTTGTTAGAATTGTTGTGTTAGTTCTCAATTTTTGTCCTAGTCAAGCTATTTTGATACGTATGTAAAATTATTAAAAAGTCTACACAAATTTACGTTGATGTCATATACTCATTTTTATATGAGGTCATCATGACCTTTCAAATTCCTGATTAATCCTCTAGTGATTAACAACCATCAACTATCAATTATCTAGTACACAACCAATCATCAATCAACCCCTCAATCAGTCAATCATCAATCAACCCTTTAATATGTCAATTATTCAATCAATCACATACTCTTTGAACAATCAAATAATCACTCCATCAATCATTTAGTATTCAACCAATTAATATTCAATCAATCCAACATTCAAACATTCAATCAATATTCAATTATCAATTTTATAATCACTTGATCATTTGTAGACTTGTACTGCAGTCAAAAACTTCAATGCATTATATTTTAAAGTGCACTAATCCTTTGATTCAGTCAAAATCCATACTATTTCACTAGGATCCTCAGACATCAAATCCTGCATCACTAGCTCTTTAAACCAATGATTTATCATCTAGCTCAACTGATCATATACATCATTAAACTCCAATTTAACTCCAGTTTGATTCTAAACTTCACCAAACTACCCTGAACCATTTCTCCTAGTGAAATGGACCTGACTGATCACTCTAATCTAGTCAACAGTTGATTGGGTCAACTAGATCCAAGCTTGGTCAACTACACCTATTTGAGCTTGATTATTTCATAAAATTCAATCATCCCTTTTTGATACATCAAGACCACTTCAAAGTATGACTCAAATATCCCCAAATGTGTTTTGAGTCAACCCATGCATATTTTGACTAAATCAAACCACTAAAGATGGTCAAACCTCATTATCCATAGGTTTCTTTGCATATACATCAAATCCGTTTTCTTAGATCCCTTTTAAATAGCCTAAAAAGCTCTTATGTGATTTGTAAAGGCCCCCCTTAGTAATATTGACTAAGTTAACTATTGTGTTGACTCCTCAAACCAGACAAATTAAGGCTTAAGAAACCCGCTTCCATGGTCAAATCATTTAGCTCATCCTCCTTGCTTAAAACCAGGCCTATCCAACCAATTAAATGGATACTAGACCTCCCTATGTACTATCTCAGCCAGGTTAACATGTTGACTAGTCAACCCAGTCAATAAATGACCCAAAAGACCATCAATGGTCAAATCATTTCAAATTAACTCTTCCCTCCATTACATGTCTCATAACCTATTCCAAACCATCTCCCAAACCTTCTAAACTCTCCTTGACCTAAACCCAACCTTTGGCACAACACCTAGCTCAGCCTAACCACCCTAGTTGTCCCATACGCTTGAGAAGGACAACTGGTCATTCTTACCTGAATCATCGTGTTCTTTATCCTCCAACAGCCTAAGCCAAGTGTCCCCCATCCCAGGACTTCATTTGAAGCATTTAGACCATCCACAATAACTCTAGAAGCTCGAATAATGCAAAGAGATAGAACTTTTTCATTCTAACATAATTTCTAACTCTCTCAGTTCCCAGAGCTCTAAATCTTTCACTTTACTTCCCTAAGTCCTCTTTAATCTTCTATGGTCCTTTCCCTAGCATTTTGAGCTTGCCGGCATTGAGATCAACAAAGAGCCAAAGTTTGATTCATCCTAGTTGTTCGAAATTTAGTTCCAACCATCCTCCTAGCTTGGATTCTTTTGCAAATTTGTAGAGGGGATCTTGAAGTGAAGAACAAACCCTTTACCACCTTCTCAAGTCATATGTATTGAGGTAAAATCTGAACCCTAGGTGTTTTATATATGTTCTCAAATAGATCATCTTGGAAACTATTAAGAGCTTTAAAAATCATTCCCCATTGTTCTTATCATCTTCTATCACTCACATGTCAAATAATATGCCAGTTATTTCATTATCTAAGTGGTTTAGTTTAAAACCTAAGTCTAAGGTTTTTGGATGGTTAAGTGGAGAAGATGAGTTCATGATCATTTCGATCTATTTTATTTAGATTTAATGGTCTTAATCTCATCAGATCAATGGTCCAATCCAACTATTTTGAACATTAAGATGGGTGGATCTCATCTGAAGCGATCTTATCCGATGAATCCAAACTGCAGGGTTCACTTTCTGTCGTTTGATCTGTCCTAACCAAGACAAACTGTGGGATCCGGTCCTCACTGTTGGAAGAAAACTACACGAATCCGATGGTTGTTGTTTTTTAATGACGTGGTTTATTGGATAATCACACACTGATGTGTGGTTCATCTGGATGTCGCCAAGTGGAAAATGTGTCGCACTGCAGCCGTCATCCTCTCCGCTGGACCGATCTGATGCCGCCACAAGTAAAGTAGTCACCGCCAATTTATTAGAATTATAAAAATTTATTTTAATTATAAGTTTTAAATAATTTTAGAAAATTCATTATTTAACCAAATTTAATGTATAAATACTCATTTTCTTCGTATTTAAATTTCCTACATTTTAGAAATAAAATCACGGGTTGATCTTTAGTATATAGATTGTAATTTTAGTTATAAGCATTTTTAAATATCTTTAATATGTTAAGTAAATATCTGATTAGGTTAAAATTTCAATGGCATAATATTTGAGATGTAATACATGCTATTTGATTTTTGGGAAATTTTTAGAGCTCAATTCTAATCTCAAATGAATTTTTAAATGTATAATACTTTATTTTCATTAAACATTTGAAAAATCATTGCAAACCTTATAACCATCCATTGATTTGCATGCTAGGTCTCTATGGAATTAGTAAGAGGCCATCTTTCACTGAAAAATAAACTCAAGTCATGATCATACATTATTTGAAGGAAAATTATTTTAATAATATATTGATATTTGCATATAATTTGGGGATGTTTCTTACATCTTCAATTATCCTCAATTCAATTTAAAGTATTCAATCCTTTATAGTTGAATTTTTAAACTCATAAGCTATTATGTGACTTATGATTTTCAATAAAGTCATTATAAAATCATTCCATAGAGTATTAGGACACTTTGTTTTGTTTATTTATTGCTATGGTGTAATTGCAATGTGTATGTTCAAAGGGTTAGACACATGATTTCAATCCTATATAATAATAGTGACACTTAGGGCCAAAAATCAAGGACATATCTTAGTTAATTTAGTCAAGTTTAGGATTCACATACAAATCCATTTTGGATGACACCTCAAACATAGAAAACATAGTATCAAATATCCCATTAATTTAATCTTCATAAAACTATTAATTTCAATTAACCCTTTTTTAAGGGCTTAATTTCCAAAATTCTAACAAACCAAATATAATTCTTTAAAATATAAAATTAACTTCAATCAAACTTAAATAAATTATAGAATCTTTCCAAATTAAAATTGAAATTTGAATCTTATTAAGTTTGTAATTAATACTTAACTAACCTTAATTAAATATTAATTAATTAAATTCATTAAAATTCAAAATTATAAAATAGATGCAAATAAAATTAAGCATAAGATCAGAAAATTAACATCTCAATTTTAAATAATTGTTCAATTAAAAATTTAATTCCTAATTCATTAATTAAACAATTTCATTAATAAGTAATTAAATATAATAAATAAAATACCAAAATTCATTAAAAATTCGATAAAATTAAAAAAAATCAGGGATTTAAAATAAAAGCTTGAAGAAAATTTATTGAATAAACTTTAATTTTAATTCATTAACAATTCATTAGTGATTAATTAAAAATCAATTTAAAGATTCAACCATTAATTTAATTTTTTTTAGTATTATAATAAAAAATAGAAAATTTTAAATTAAATTCTAATTCATTTAATTGAAATTAATTTGATAATTTGAATTATTAAGATTTATCTTAATCAATCAAATTTGACAATTAATTTGGATTAAATAAATTCAAGCTTTTATGCCTCATGTTTGATTCCTTTTTGGAGGGAATTTTGGCATTTAATTTCAAAGCTTTTAATACACTTAAATAGCAAAAAAGATCACCTATGTGTTGTGCACGATTCCTTTCTGGAGGGCTAACACATTGGATTGAGGGATATTCATACAATTAATAACAAACTGACCTTATATGACATTCTTGATTACATCTGGAGAGTATATTATATTGGATTATAAGGTCCCTTTCTCTTGCTCTAACAAAACATTGGAGGCTCTCATATATCCACATGTCCTGCATAGAATAGGATATTCATTTTGACAGCCTTAGGATTTATAACTTGGCAAACCCTTGCACTGTGGGGGTTATTAATATATAAATTCTTTAAAACTAAACAAACAACTTCAACATTTAAAATTGAAATAATTTAAAATTCAGATACACATCAATTAAACTTTAATTAAATTCTCCTTTAGCCTTTAATGAATAAATATTACAATACATCCAATTTAAACAATGAACCCCTTATAAGATCTTTCAAGCCACATGACCTCTTTTACACACTTAAATAATTTGCTATGACAACCAACTTTAGCCTAGGCTAGTCCTGTGGATTGTTTTAATTTGATTGTAGGTGTCTTTGCCTAGAGGGCACATATGTGTGTTTTCTTAATTACTTTTTATATAATATAACATGTCATATTTACCTTTTTTTCAGTACACCAGAGAGCAGCATGAAAGAGAAAGGGTCGTGTAATTTACTTTCATGTACTTTTATATACATATAAATGCTCATAATGCACTCATAACTATATTTTATTTCCTACTTTTAAATTCCTGCAAAGTAGAATGTTCTTAGGAGTTGATGTATATGAAAAGAGAAACATGTATATAAACTTTATAGTATTTTATATATGGATCGAGTTGTACTGTTTCATGAGTTGTAAAAAGATAAAAAATAATTGCTTATCCATATGCATGTGGGACTCTAAAAAGCAATGTTCTCTTTTCAAGAGGATATTTATTTTTAGAACTCCATAGAAAACTTAGAAATCAAAGACTATAAGCAGTTATAATTGATTCTAGATATTTCTTATAGGATTAAAATTCAGGTTTATTGTTTGTGTGGCCTGACCACCATTACTTTACTACAGACACTAGGTTGTACTTTGCAAAGTTCTATTAATAAAATCAATTCTTTTATACATTATTATCCATGCATCAATTATATCATAAGTGTTGATTTTATTTTATATGTAAGCATGTTGTATTGCATTTAATTTAAATTCTTTAACAACTCCTTGATTCTTAAGATAGAACTTTCTAAAGCCTGTGCATTGAAATTTAAATAACCCAAACATTTCTTTAAACTTATATGAATTTAAAAATTATTTAGTCTTCATTTAAATCAAGAGTATTCTCTTAGGAGATGTAATTAACTATAGAGGCTTGACCCTATAGTGAGTCTAGATCCCACAATAAAATAAACCCTATCATAAATTAATTTCTAAGGTTGGGGAAAATTTTGTGAGTGTAGGCTCTGCTTTATCAACATTTTAAATTTAACTTTATAATCAAAAGATTAATGAACATTGGTTCTGCTTTTACAACAGAATGAGTATCTTTATATTTGATTATGGAGATAAATTTATAATTTATTTTTCTGATTAAAATGATAGGAGAATGTGCTTAATATCCTTTGGTATGATTTGTATATTTCATATGCTACATCTGATTAGAAAAATAAATTATAGTTTTCTTTCTTTCAAATAGATAGTAGAACATTATTCTATCCCTCGGGGTGGTATAATGTTAAACTATGCAAATTTAATTGAAAGAAATCATTAAAATATATTTAAAGCAAATCTTGTGGGACTTAAAGCATGTAAAGCATATTTCAAAATAATTTTTTTTTCACAATTTACAATTTAGTTTCCATATATTTGTAAGTGTAGAAATTATATAAGTAAACATTTACAGTCTGTAATCCATTTATAAATGGACTTGTAATAGATATTGTTCACAAATTGATGCCTAAAACCCAACTTCCAACAACCACAAAAGAAAAATTGGACCCATATTTTACGATAATTTCTTGTCACAAATTAGTGACAAGCAACTTAGCAACCAACACTATGATAAGAAGGTCGGCCACAAAATTGTCTTTGCTACTAGTTTTGTAATAGATTGTAAGCTCACAAGGGAGTTATTTTCCTATAGTTTCATGAGTTGATTACTAACTTCCCTTACCATTTATGCTACATTTAAGAGGGGATTATTAAATTTTTAGTGGCTTTGTGTATGATATTATGCTTGTTATTCAAACTATTCTTTCTTTGTTATATATGGTTGAATGGATAAGTTGTTGTCATAATTATTTTGAGCATATAATTTAATTTTTTTGCTTTGTTTCTCACAAGAATGTCAAAGTTGTGGTGATAATGATATAAAATGAGAAGTGGGACTGAGAGACTTGGTTTTGTTGTAACTTAGTTTTCATAATTATGTTTTTATATCATGTTTATTTTTTATGATTCCAAAATATTATTGTATTGACTACTGTTTCTCCTAACATATATTAGAAATATTTCTTTTGTTGTTTGTGTGTACTAATATTTCAGAAAAAATATACTCCATACTGCTAAAGACTTCCAAGTCAGATTAGATTAGGGTTTACTATTTTTATGTATGTACTTTTTTATACTTTTCTTAAGTATGAGAGTGTGATTGTAATTGGGTAACCATGCACACACACACTGGGGAGAGTAAAAATTTGTAAATTTTTTAAACTAATTGTATTGTATGATTTTGGATCGTATGGGATGATTTGGGTTGAGTGTTCCTCTAGAAAGCACTTAATAAAACCTTGGCAGGAAAATTTTCAAAGTATTGTTCGTACTGTACAAAATTACCTTCATACAGATAACTTCTAGAGTACTAAATAGATACATACAAGTTCATCCCGATGAACTTCTGATCTTTTCTGAACAATTCGTATTGTACGATCTAGGTTCGTATAGACGATGTCCAGAGTATGAAATAGTTGTGTATCTTTTCTTCCATATAAATAGGTTAATTTTTTGAAATGTTTATCTGTACGATCATATGATCATACAGACGACTTCCATAGTACAAAATGGTTGAGTCCATTTTTGTACCAAATGAAACATGATTTGATTAAAATAGATCATACTCTATGATAGGTATTTCATACAGTACGTTATTCAGTGTATAAAATCATTTCGTACTAAATCGTACCGGACGAATCTGTTCAATTTTGAATTGATCGTAATGTATGATGTTAATTTGTATATAGGTAAATCATAGTATGAAATCGGTTCATACTGGATCGTACAAGCAAATTTTCAATTATTCATACATACGATTATTTATTATATTGTTTGATCATGGACTCTCAAAATTGAAAATTTCAATTTTCTGGATGGCTTTTTGTGCCTTTCATATATATAGTCCTATAAACTGACTCTGGGTGAATCCTTCTTCATGTTTTCTTTGAGAACAAGTGTGAGAGTACTTTGGGAGAGTGTTTGAGAGTGTGGAGAGAGATCTTGCAAGTGGAATTTTTGAAGGATTTATAAGGTTTCCCAAAAGTGAGGATATCTTTGTAAGTCTTGTCGAATCTCTTCCTTGATTCTTTGAAGTTGTTCAAGAGAAGATCTGATTCTCTTCCAAAGCTAGGATGTTGTGAAAGGACACCGGTTCTCTACCGATACTTGGAGAATGCATATGAAAGGACGCTGATTCTCTGCCGACACTTAGAGAGTGTGAAAGGATGATGGTACTCTACCGACACTTGTAGGATGTGAAAGGATATCGATGTTGCAACTCGAGCTTACGAGTTTATATTTTTGATGATAACAAATATTATGACTCACGTTCTATTGTCTACTTGTATTTGCAATATATATTTATTTGTGTGTATACTAACATTTCAAGAATACCATACAACATCAAATATATAATCAAAGTTCAAGATTGGGTTGGATAATGTTATGTTGTAAAAGGGTCTGTAATATTCATTGATATAATTTTAATTTCTTGAGTCGAGTCTTGTAAGGGTGTATGCTTGCTTGGTGACCATGCACACACACACACACTCAAGTGAGTGAGATCTAGTCAAATCCAAAAGATCAATTTTTGAACTAATTGTGCTGAACAATTTTTGGATCGTCTAGAATGATCCTTTATGATCTTGGAAAATTGCCGCCAATGCTAATTTAGGCAAGATTTTAAGATTTAAATTTTGTTCTTGTTAAGAGAGTTGTTATTTGCATGTTTTACATTCTTGCAACTTGTATAGTTTTGATGATTTCAAATATTATTGTTCCAATTATTATTTTCTCCTAACACTTTTTGGAAGGATTGTGTTTGCTCTTGTGTGGACTAATATTTTAGGATAATCATACTCCAAACTACTGAAGATTTCAAATCAAATTCAGCATATCATATTTTGTAACTTGAAGTCTGTATTTTTCACTTTATTGAGTCAGAGATAGTATGATTGAAATTGAGCAACCTAGCACACACACACTGAATAAAATCTTTAAAAGGTCAATTTTTTTTACTAATCATACGGGATGAACATTATTCATACGGGATGATCAAGTCTGTTATATCCCTCGGAGTGCAATGGAACGAATATAAAAGTGAAGAAATTTTTCTAAGTCCTGATCGACTAGATGAAATGCCAAATTTGTCTCTGGACGATGTCCTCTAATTTCTCACTTTGAATTGTTCATCCAAATGAAATTATCCGTTCATTCCAGGACGATCTTCTCTAGATTCATAACTTGAACTAATTGTCTAGACAAAATACCCAGTTTGTCCCTGAACGATCTCCTTAGGATCCTCACTCTGAACGGATTGTCCAGATGAAATACTCAGTTCATCCCTGGACGATCTCCTCTGGATCCTCACTCTGAACTGATAGTCCAGATGAAATACCCAGTTTGTCTCTGGACGATGTCCTCGGGATTCTCATTTTGAATAGTTCGTCCAGATGAAACACACCATTCGTCCCAGGACGATCTTCTTGGGTTTCAAGGTTATTACTGCTTGTTAAGATGAACATGAACATTCATCCCTAGACGATGTTCTCTGTTCTTTTAACATATATATAGTCTGCAGTTATGTTTCAGCGTGGCTTTAAAATAACTATTCATACCAGATGAATATAGTTCTTACGAGATGATGATCAGGTATGAAGTCACCTCGTCCCAATGCACATAAGAGTTTATACATAACAGTTTTACACTGTTCATATGTACAAAATCACGATCGTACGGGATGATCATGTACGCACAGAATTAAAAATTTGTAGTTTTTGGATGGTTTTTCGTGTCTTTTATATAAAAGGTCCTTTGTAAACTGCCTTGTAATCTTTTTGGTCATTGGCCTTCATGCTTACTAAAAGAAGTGTGAAGGAGAGAATGAGAGTGAGTGTTTGAAGGAGAGTTCCTACCATTAGAGCATGAAGGATTCACTTGGTACTCAAAGGTAAGGATCTCAACTTTGTAAATTGTGATTACTTTACTCTTTTTTCTTGTCCTTCTAGATTTATTTTGAGAAGATCTTTCAAGGAGATCTAGTTTTCTGACGATACTTAGAGAGTGGAAAGGACGAAAGGTTCTCTGCCTACACTTGGAGAGTGTGAACAGCAGGAGGTTCTCTGCCTACACTTGGAGGCTGTAAAAGAACGACGATTCTCTACCGCACCAGGTAGTGGTGGAAGAGAGTTTTGTGAAGGCTTCTCTGCCTTGCTGTGGGGGCAAAAGGAGAGACACTATTAGTGTTAGTGCAATACTCGGAGGGTGGCTCCGAGAAGTAGATGTAGGTCGTGTTTGATCGAACTACTATAATTTTTTTTTTTCCGCTGCTTTTTATTCTGCTTTTTTACTTTAGTTTTTTCTCTTATAAAGTATGGTTGAAAAATTATTTCTATAAAAATTTCACTAAACTTTTTATCAGTTTAAAAAGAGGATAAGTTTTTTTTAATAACCAATTCACCCCCCTCCTCTCTTGGTTAGCCGCTGGGATACAACATTAGGTCTAACAACTTAATTCATATTGAACAAAGTTTTATCAAGTGGTATCAAAGCCTAGCTTCAAATTAATAAGTTTAAACTACTTTTCTATTAACGACCATGGCTGCATTTGGAAACCAAAACATACATGAGGGTTACTTTATAACAAAACCTCTATTATTCGACAATATTCATTTTGATTTTTGGAAAACACACATGTCTATATTTTTAGAGTCTCTTGATTATCGTATGTGGATCTTAGTTCAGAAAGGGTATACAAAACCAACTAGATTAGTTAATGGAATTAGAGTTGAAACACCTTTTGCAGACTGGACAGTAGAAGAATATAACTTAGCACAACTGAATGCCAAATGCTTGAATAGTTTCTTTTGTGCACTTAAATCTGAAGATTACATGCGGGTTTCCACTTGCAAGAGTGAAAAGGACATATGGGATAGACTTTGTATAACTTATGAGGGGACTAATGAAGTTAAATAGTCTAGACTTAATATCTTATTGCATGACTATGAACTATTTTGCATGAAACCCAATGAATCTATTTCTAACATGTACACAAGATTCACACAAATAGTCACCTCTTTACATGTATTAAGTAAGGAACTAATGAATGCTGAAATGATTAATAAGATACTTCGTTACTTACCTATTGCTTATGATGCTAAAATAATTGCAATTACCAAATCTATAGATTTAAATATCTATTCTAATAACAATCTTCTTGGATCACTAATTGCTTACAAGCAAGGGGTGAGTCAAAGAAAGATTGATGCAGGTGAACCACGAAGGGAGAAGAACATTGCTCTGAAAATGGAGGAGTCAGAGAGTGAACTCTCACAACCTGAGGATGAAGACAATATCACACTAATAACTAGACAATTCAGAAGCTTTCTGAAGAGGAAGCAAAAGAGGCGCCAGCAATGAAATCGAGGTAAATTTAATAAAAATGTCAAGGTTTCAAATGATGTTATTTATTATGAGTGCAGGAAACCTAGTCATATTAAGTCAAATTGATCAAAACCCAAAGCCACTCCTAGCAAGGAGAAAGAAGAGGAGAAACCAATTGTGAAGAAGGGCAAGAAGAAATTCTAAAGAGCTTTCTGGGCGACTTAGCTTCAGACTCATCAGAGACTGAAAAGGAAGAGGAAGTCACTAATCTGTGCTTAATGGCGGATAGTCTTGATCAATCAGATCAAGAAGAGTTATATGATTTGACTTACAATAAACTTTTTGAAGTCTCTGAACACATACATGATGCATATAAGAAGTTAAAGAAAATGCATACTACTTTGAATTTAGAATTTTTGGAATTGCAAAAAGAATAAGAGATCCTTAGGAAAGATCAAGCTTTAATTGATGATAACTATTGACCTCAAATTTGTTAAACCCTTGGGTTCCATGGGTCAGACCATGGTCAGTGACCTCAGACCCATGTCTTGGGTCAATTGGGTTGACCGAGTCAACCCAAGTTGACCCATTGAGCCCTAATGGGTCTAATTAAATTAAAAATCAATTCAAACCTCTTCATGGCTCAACCCCCCACTCCATTGGACTTAATTGGCTAGGTTGACCAAGTCAACACTTGGCTTGGTCAACCCAAGTCATAATGGGTCAATATGACCCATTAAGGCCCATTTAAGACCTAATTAATGCATTTAAAGCCATCCTAATGATTTCAAACCCAAACCACGGCCAAATCAAGTGGATTTCCTTCCTATTTAACTCCCAATGCGATCTTGGCCGTTGATGATGAGTTGAGGCTCTTTAAATAGCAAAAATTAGGTTGGGATTAGGATCTTTTCATGCTCGTTCTCTCTCTAGGCCACCAAAAGCCCTAGCATTTCGTGTGAGAACTCTACCCACCTCCCTCCACCTTTTACAAGTAAATGCCATCGCCAAGACCTCGCCGACGACGATCATCTGCCCATTTGAAGCCAAAAAAAATTCTAGAAGATTTCTAATAGATCCAAGGCTTTTCAAAGCTCGTGTTCAACTAAGAAATTGTGTGTGGACAATCTACAAGTGCAACAAGCCTATGAATGCAAAAATCGAATGGTTAGATCTCTAAAAACACTTTAGAATATGTCACTACACATAGGGTAAGATAGCTTTCTGAAAAGCAGCTTTTAAGTCAAACAAACACCACCCCATGAATGCTCTTCATGTATAGAGCCCATGTTTCAAATTTCATTAGATTTGGTTGAGTAGATTGAGAGAAATAGCCAAAAAACTATTCTAGGTTTCGGTTCGGTCCTTTTGAACTACACGAAATCGTAGCCGTTGATCTGTGATCTCACTGTTCTGTGTTTGGACCAAACAGTAGATCCCGCTGTATAGGATGGGTTTCCATCCAACTCGATCATGGTCGTTCATCTCAGATGGCGAAAGATCCGATGGCTGTGGGACGTGCTGACTCGATTAAGTGAAAAGCGCGTGGGTCCCGCGCAGCCGCAATCATTGGCAATGATTGCATGGCGATACAATCATTGCCAATGATTGGCCAAGGTTTGAAGTTGCCAATCAGGGCCTGCCACATCACCCAACACGTTTTTAATTAATTATTATTGTAATTAATTTTATTTTAAACCTTATTTTCTTCAAATAATCATAGAAAATTCATTTTAAATCCAAAAAATACGTATAATATATCAAATCGATCATATTTTTGTCCTCTTTAGTTTAAAATTATTTTGAGTTAAAAATATTTTGTATATTTTTAATTATTATTAAAACAGTAAAAGCCTTTTTTATTATGTTATTATTATACTTTTAATAAAAATTATTATTATATTATATATTATTATCACTATTTTAATTATAATTATTTATAACCACTATTATTTTAATCTTTTTTGTTGTTATTTATTTTTATTATTATTATAATTATTTTCTTTGATTATTACTTTAAAACTATTTTCCATAATATAATTATTATAATAATTATTTTATTATTATAAAAATAGTCTTATTATTATTATTACTATTATCATTATTTTAATTATTTTAATTATCTTTATTATTATTGTTGTGTTATTATTATTATTATTATTATTAGTCATATTTTTAAACTAGTATTTATTATTATTATTATTTGAAAAACTATTATCATTATTATTATTTTATTAAATACAATTAAATTTTAAAAAATTTATTACTTTAATTTTAATTTTATTTAATATTTATTTTAAATAAAAATTATTTTAAAAATTGTAAAAATCATATCTTTTTTCATTCTAAATCAGATTTTGGCGTGCAATTCCTTGTTCTTTTTAGAAATTGTAAATTTTTATTTTAAAATTATTTCAAGAGTTAAGTTCTACTGTTATGGTAGATTTATGCTTTACCTAGTTATTTTAAATGTTTTCATATTATTTAAATAATTTATATTTATTTAAAATTAAAAATTATTTAAAAAAAAACTATTTTGAAACCTTGATTGGATGGCCAATGGGTCTCCCAAATACCTATGAATGGAATTACTTTTTAACTATGTTTATTTTCATAAAATTTATATTTTCTTTCCTTTAATATACGAATATTTTAAATTCTTTTTAAAATTACCTATATTAGTAAATTAGCATAATTTTGGGAGATTCATTTGATGAAGTTTTAAACATAGATTCTATATATGGAGAGCAATCATAGAGGAGTGGAGTAGTGGGTGATTGAGTCTCAATCATTCATTAATCCCTTCATTAGGTGTATTTACTTTGCTTGTATCATAGTTTGCATGCGTATGATGCACCACCACTTAGTTTGGGCTCTCAAAAATCTAAGGACATGGTGTGTTTATTATTTTTTGTGTGTTACCATGAATTATAAACCCAAGGGTTAGTGTAAACTTCACATTAAATTCCTACAACGTAGTGACACCTTAAGGACAACAATTAAGAACCCGTCTAGCGAACTTAGAAAAATTCTAGGAGCTAGGATAGATCACAGCTTGACATGCAAACTTCAACACTTAAACTTTGTGACATCACAAATATCCCAGAATTTTCTAGGTTTTTAGGGCTCTTTAGCCCCCTTAGTTAACCAACCCTAATTTACCCGGTAAATAGGGCCCCAAGACCTTATGAAAATTATAGTAGATCCATTTTAGGTCAGAAAATTGCAGGCATATGCGCCGAGAGATTATGTTGAGTGGTCTTTTCTTTATACTACTTTTGGCATATGCACCAAGTACAGACCCTGTCGTAGGCACATACACCGGGCAGAGGTTTTCTTCTCCTTTTGTCCTACTGCAGGCATATACGCTGGGTGGACATTAGAGTTTCTTGTTGAGAGAGCCTGATAGAAACCCTAGGAGGCATCTCTCATTGCCCTTTCCTCTTCACATCATTACAGGCATATGCGCCGGGTGATTGTGTTGAGTTCTTCGGCTTTATCCTACTGCAGGCATATGCGCCGGGTAGGAACTCTACTACAGGCACATACACTGGGCAGAGGTGACTTACTCCTTATGTCCTACTACAGGCATATGCATCGGGTGGACATCAGAGTTTCTGGTTGAGAGAGCCTAACAGAGTCCCTGGGAGGCATCTCTCACCGCCCTTTCCTCCTAACATCATTGCAGGCATATGCGCCAGATGATTGTGTTGAGTTCTTCGTCTTTATCCTACTACAGGCATATGCACAGGGTAGGAACTCTGTTGCAGGCACATGCACCGGGAAAAGGTTACTTTCTCCTTTTGTCCTACTATAGGCATATGCGCCGGGTGGACATTAGAGTTTTTAGTTGAGAGACCCCGATAGAGCCCCTGGGAGGCATTTCTCAACACTCTTTACTCTTCACATTATTGCAGGCATATACGTCAGGTGATTGTGTTGAGTTCTTCATCTTTATCCTACTGCAGGCATATGCGCAGGGTAGGGACTCTGTTGCAGGCATATACACCGAGCAGAGGTGACTCTTTCCTCTTGTTGGTGGAATTTTGAAAATAGGTTTTGAAAAATATTAGTTCTCTTTAGGAATTTTAAAATTGAGATTGAATCCTAATTCTAGTAGACGAATCAACTCGTTCGGAAGAGTATATCACCCCGAAGGATGAAAATAAAATCCCATAACGGTGTTCAAACTTAGAATTATGTAATTCATCTTGAATATCATGGCTAGATTCTAAAGAGAAATCGACACGATCCCAAGGGGACGAAGTAGAGTTCAACTAAATAATCCAGTTATGATATTAAGGAGTTATGATTGTGATTCATATCAAGCCTTACCAAGAAGGGTGTATCTCCCCAAAGGGAGATAACACTTTCAATGATAATTCTTCTAATATGTGACCGGTATCATTTCTTTAACTTTTTCCAAAGAATCATAAAAGATTTTTAATGATTGAATTTTGAAATTCAGGTGTGTGTTGGTTCCAACTCATTACCGAGCGCAAGCCCTGTAGTTATTACATCGTGGGGAGACCAGTCCCCACGAAAAACTCATCGATTAAAATAAGAATAAAATTTTGTTAGATTTTTCTAGGAGTGATTCAACACAAAAAAACAAATAAGCTTTATCCATACGTGGGGTCGGCTACATGAATCTTTTTCTCATGTTTCTATTTAAAGTCAAAATTCTCATTTAAACCTAATAAAGAAAGGTCATTCCTAATATTTTCTAACAAGTCTTTTTTAGGTTACCTACCTTTTTCTTAACATAGTCAAATCTAATACTTACTCTCACCGGGGTATGAAAGCGCGTTGTTTTAATGTGACAAACATCTAAGGCGACTCTCTCTAATTTTATCTCTACTGAGCTACTCAATTTTCACGTATATGCTCATTTCGTATCTTATTCCTAGGGTAAGCCACTCATCACTGAGATTCTCATCTTCTGACACTTAAATTAGTATTATGCTTTCTTTTTAATGGCCCAAACATGTCCGGCACATAAGCATTGGCAGCCTCCACTAATCTTATAGATTTTCCTTTAAGTTTGGAGGGGTAATTTCTATACATAACAATGCCGATGCATTCCTCATTCAACCATCCAACTTTGAATTTTGCTGTATAATTATCATACTATTTACCATCACTTGAACATTGATCCAAGAATCTAAACGTGTAACTCTTATTAATCGACTTGATCGCCAAAGTCAAATCCCTTCAGTCTCAGCATCTATTACTACTAAAATTACACTCATATATTCCGTTTTAATTCACTCAAGCGAAAACCTTTAGACTCTAAGGTTGACTATAATTCAGT
>NW_021319651.1:0-1929 GCF_001605985.2 Dendrobium catenatum | reverse complement strand
AGGAATTGATTTGAGGTTGAAGTTGATCAAGGGTGGGGATTGATTTGAGTATAGATTGGTCCTAAGATCTAGAGGGGTTCTAGGATCTAGGATCTAAGGGAATCCTAGGCTCTAGAGTAGGCCATAAGGTCTGGCTCTAGGAAAGGATCCTAAGGTCTAGAGTAGATCCTAAGGTCTGACTCTAGGAAAGGATCTTAAGTTCTAGAGTGGATCCTAGGATCTAGAATTAATCTGGAGTTTGGAAGGGCATTAGTGACCTCATACAAAAATGAGTTCAACACCTCTTCACATCACTGCTGGCATATGCATCAGGTGATTATGTTGAATATCCTTTCATTACACTTCTTTCGGCATATACGCCAAATAAAGACCATACCGCAGGCACATACACCGGGCATAGATTTTCTTTTCCTTTTATCCTACTACAGGTATATGCGCTCTTTTATTTGTTGTCTTGATTTGGTCAGGTAAATAATGAGTCACTCCAATCCACTATTCTGAGATGGACAGGAAGAGATGGGACCCCCTTCACCTACTATTCTGTTATTTTGATATGGTCAGGCAGATAGTCGGTCTACTTTTACTACCTTACCCTTAGTTCTTCCTTTGGCTCTGCCCTCACAACAGGGCAAGCCAAGGGAAGAATCCCTTTACCTTTTTCACCCTTGTGGTGATACTTTACTTGGATTCTCTCCTTGGCTCTACCCTTATCACAACATAAGGCTAGGAGAAGGCCCCACTACTTGTTCACCATTTGGTACCCTTTCACTTAAGTTCTCCACTCTACTTCCTTTGACATAGTCGGTCAACGCCAACACGAGCGGTTCACTAGTTGTTCGCCGCTCCTGTTGGGGGTCCATTTGTTGACCTCGAATTTGTCAAACCCTTAGGTTCCATGGGCCAAACCATGGTCAGTGAGCTCAGACCCATGTCTTGGGTCAACCGGGTTGACCGAGTCAACCCAAGTTGACCCATTGAGCCCTAATGAGTCAAATTAAATTCAAAATCAATTCAAACCTCTTGATGGCTCAATTCCCCACTCTAATGGACCTAATTGGCTAGGTTGACCAAGTAAACACTTGACTTGGTCAACCCAAGTCATAATGGGTCAATATGACCCATTAAGGCCCATTTAAGACCTAATTAATGCATATAAAGCTCTCCTAAAGATTTCAAATCCAAACCACGGCCAAATCAAGTGGATTTCCCTCATATTTAACTCCCAATGCGATCTTGGTAGTTGATGATGAGTTGAGGCACTTTAAATAGCAAAAATTAGATTAGAATTAGGATCTTTTCATGCTCTTTCTCTCTCTAGGCCACCAAAAGTCCTAGAATTTTGTGTGAGAGATCTGCCCACCTCCCTCCACCTTTTACAAGTAAATCCCACCTCCAAGACCTCGCCGGCAGCAATCGTCAGGCCAACCAAAGCCAAAAACATCCTTAGAAGATTTCTGATAGATTCAAGGCATTTCAAAGCTCGTGTTCAACTAAGAAATTGTACGTGGACAATCTACAAGTGAAACAATCCTAAGAACGCAAAAATCTAATGGTTAGATCTCTCAAAAACCCTTAGAATAGGTTACTACACATATGGTAAAATAGCTTTCTAAAAAGCTGCTTTTAAGCCAAACAAACACCACCCCATGAATGCTCTTCATGAATAGAGCCTATATTTCAAATTACATTAGATTTGGTTAAGTAGATTGAGAAAAATCACCAAAAAATCATTCTAGGGTTTCGGTTCGGTCCTTTTGAACTGCACGAAATCGCAACGGCTATGATCTCGTCGTTTTGTGTTTGGGCCATACAGCAGATCCCGCTGTGTAGGATGGGTTCCCATCCAACTTGATCGTGGACATTCATCTTAGATGGCGGAAGATCCGATGGCTGTGGGATGTGTTGACTGGATTAAGTGAAAAGCGCGTT
>NW_021319650.1:345302-348651 GCF_001605985.2 Dendrobium catenatum | reverse complement strand
CTATCTAGAAGTAAAAAAAAATGAATCATGGATATACTTCTAATTTGGAAAAATGCTAATAGTTAAACTTAATCAACCATTCTAGTGTTTTCCTAATTTGAAATTATATCTTACTGTTTTAGTCATTTAACTTTTGAATGTTGAAGTAAATAGAGCAATTTTAATAATTTGATATGTTTGAAGTTAAAATTATACTTTCATTAGTTCACCATCCTGTGTATTAGCTAACTCATCTTATCCTTCATAATTTAGTATATGATTCTATTTCAATCTTAAGTTTTTCTTATAACCAATTTTTGATTGTACTCATCTTTTTTTTTTTTTGATATTTTTTTATTTCTTTTCCTTTTGAGAACTATTTATAATTATTTCCTTCTTTTGATGTACGTAGGAATTAATTTTGAATATCAACTTCTACTATAAACCTCCATATAATCTTAATAATTTTGATATATGGACTTAATGAGATTACTAATTCTAACTTCATGCTAGCTTATGATGTCTAAATTTAATCCTAACAAATATAATTTCATATCCAATTTTAAAATTTAAATTAAAAAAGGTATAAGATATAAATTCAAATTAGGATGATAGCTTAAATAATTGAATGAGTGAAGTATTAGGTATATATATATTTGGGGAAACCCATAGAGGGCCTAACACATTAATATAAAAAAAAGATACAAGTTCCTTAAAGGGGACCTTCACATCACTAATGCTTGAAAGAGATAAAAAAAATTCAAGATAAAACCTAAGAACTTGTGCTCCCTTATGCTAAAAATTATAAAATTAACTTATAACAATTTAAGATGGCAAGAAGATGGACAGCCTCATCATTGCACTCTAACTCCCAGATGATTTCGAGGTGATTTAGGGTTTCTATTCAGATCTCAACTTTCTTCACTTATCTAGCTTCCTGGTTGGGATTTCTTCTTCTTCTTTTCAATTTTTGGCTTGGCTTTTTTTCCTTTGTGCCTTTCGTCTGAGTTTTTCTAGTAGTTTTCCTTTGGGAGACGATGACTTCGTCGTCATCTATCCTCCCAAATGTGTCTTCTCATACTTTTAAGGATGTGGTTTCAGGATCTACCTCATCTACTCCTAAGCTTCATTTTGTGCATTCAACTTTTAAAGTATGTCCGGCGCTTTTGTTTGATCACACTGTTGTGTCACAACTAGCTGCTCCATTTGCCTTATCCCTTGTTGGTTAATTTTTTTGCTGCATCGCCTGAATCTGGACATGATTTGAAAATTTTTTGTGAGCTTAAAATTGAATGGAGCTTTTCATGTCAGTTTACTGGATCCGAGACATATTGCGATTCAGTTGATGAATGATCTCGATTATAGTAGTAGTTTTGATATGATGTCTTACCATATGTAATGGTGTCAAATGCGTCTCCTCATGTGGACGCCTAACTTTGATAAGAATCACCCATAACTCTAGTTTAGCTTTCATTTCCTAATTTGAGATTGCATTTCTTGAACTTGTAAATTCTTTTTAGCCATTCTTTAATCTTTGGAAGACCCTTATAAATTGATCAAGCTACTGCTTCTATAACTCGCCCATCCGTAGCTAGGGTTATTGTGAAACTTGATGTTTCGAAGAAGCACCAGGGTGAGGTTTAGTTAGGTTCTGAGCTTAATGGGTATTTTCAAAAAGCGGAGTTTGATAATTTACTGATTATTTGTTCGCATTGTAAAATACATAGACATTGTTCTAAAGAATTTTTTAGGTTGCATCCTCATCTTCAAAAAGAAAAATCTATTTCAAAACAATCTCAACCTAAGGATGATAATAAAATTTTACAATCTTTAGAGATGGAAGGAATTAATGCTAAGTCTGACAATGAGCCATTGAATGTTGTTGTCATTTCTGGAAATGCACAGATCGACCCACCCCCTCTATCAAATATGGCCATTTGGAGAATCCCCCTACCGGTCAGCCTGAACTTACTACTACATTGCCTCCATCAAATAGAGTGTTGATATTGTGGTTAATCTTGTGTTAAATGATTCTTTTTCTCTAAATAACACTACTTCTTCTTTACCTATTATAAATTGTGATTTGAATACTAATAAATCCATTAATGTTGATGAAGTTAGCTACTCTTTTCTCAATCAGGAAGATCTTGCTGTTAATGGACGTGCTAATATTAATTGTACTGTGGGCCCTAGTGAAAAGGTTTTAGTGGAAACAAAAAATGCTGATCTTGGCTTATCTAATGTGGTGATTGATAGTGAAGAAGTTTTGGAGGAAGGTGAGCTTCCTCATTTGGGTAAGGGCAAGGATATTGATTGTATGTCCCCTTCTTCTTCCCATTTTGATTCTAATGCTTTTACTGATAATGAAGATTTACAATTTTCTGCCAAATATTTTGCTAAAGATGACAATGATTTAAGCTTTGTGAAAGCTCAAGGTAAACATGGTAGGAAAAGTAAGAACCATAATTTACAATTGGGTAGAAATACTCATTCACAATATACTCGTTAAGTTTTGTTTTTATGATTAAATTCATTATTTGGAATGTTAGGGATATTGGGTGTGCTTCATCTCATTTGCGGGTTAAGAATCTTTGTCGTATTCATGATATTTCTATTTTAGTTTTACTTGAACCACTTGTTAATGTCTCTAATTTATCAAATACTGCTAGATTTCTTGGTTTTAAAATGTTATGGCTAATTGTGCTAATAAGATTTGGGTTTTTTGAAAAGATCAAATTAAAATTTATGTTCTTGGTAATTTCACTCAAGTTTTGCAATGTAATATTGAAGTTTCTAATGTTATGTGTTGTGCATCTTTCATTTATGAGGCCTCCTCTTATGGTATTAGAAAAATTCTTTGGGAGCAATTAACTGATTTTCATAACATGTGTGGAGCCCGTGGTTGGTTGGAGGTGATTATAATACCATTTATAATCCCTCTGAACTATATGGGGGTTGTACTCCCAATTTATATTCTATGGATGATTTTAATAATATGATTATGGATTGCAATCTCATTTACATTGGTTTCTCTAGTAACCAGTTCACTTGGAATAGAGGTCGGTTATGGCAAAGGTTGTATCGCATTTTATTTAATGATTAATAAATTAATTCTTTTATCCCCATTTCTGTTGTGCATCTTAGTCATTCTCTTTTTGATCACTCCCCTTTACTTCTTGTTCTTAATATTAGACAGGTTAATGCTTTTCCTCAATTCCATTTTCAAAACATGTGGCTTCAGCATGATTCCTTTTATAGTGTTGTTCAAGAAAATTGGAAAGCAAATTCTCATCCTGATAATTCTATTATCGGTATGAATAGGCTTTGGTTTAAATTGAAATGACTCTGGCAACTTTTAAATTTATGGAAC